>NC_139560.1:31417858-31502858 GCF_965112155.1 Podarcis liolepis
TGAGATAATGCCCAAGAAGCTCTTTGAACACTTGACATATGCTACACAAGCACTTCATATTATAATCATCCTATACAAAAACACAATGCCTGTGGAACTAAAGATACCAAATACACTTGGAGAGTCCTGTCATGGAGTCTACCTAGGCATGTCTATGCAATCTGCAAGTCTATATGAGTCTAATTTCAGACCCAAGGTGCACATAATATTTAGAATTATCAATCTAGTAAATAATTTTAGTTGATTACTCTGCTGCCATTAACATATTAATGAAATTATGAACGGATTAAATTTAAATAAATTTCAAGATAGGTACCTTTTGAGTTAATGAAGGAAGGGGGAGATCATTTACAACTCAATACAAAAGCAAGCATTTTTTGAAAAGATGAAAGGAAGAACCAGCTTATCACAATACAAGCTCCTGCTGGTCCAGGCCAAAGGCCCATATAGTCCAGCTTTCTGTTTGTATAGTGGCCAAATAGATGCCTATGAAAAGCACACAAGCAGGATCTGACTGCAAAGGCACTCTCCTGACTGATGATTCCCAGCAACTGGTATACAGAGACATACTGCCTCCAACTGTGGAGGTAGAACATAGCCATTATGACCAGTAGATATGGCATGGTCTCAGGTTCAAGTATTATAAGGGAAAGAAGACCTACTGCTTCTCCGCACCATGCATGATCTTAAATACTTCTTTTATGGGAATCTGGCTGACAGGAAGAAATCTTAACCTATTTGAAAATAATTATATTAAGGAAAATAAGCTGCTGTTTTTGATGACTGAATCTGGAGAAAGTCAGATTTGGAGAGATGGAGTCTCGTTTGGTTTGGAGATGGGAAGTTGGATAGATCCCCCTGTGCAGGGATGTTCTGGCTTCTGGGATCTGGTTTTGGGATGGGGGGAGTCTGGAGTTGTGGGGGCCTTTGACTTTGGAGGGACTTTGAAACATGCCTTCAAATACCTTTTGGATTTTAGTGCTGACTATGGAGAGTGGGCTGACCTGTCGAGAAGGGATAAAGACATTGTTAGGTTGGAGTTTCCCCGAGATCTACTCCTCAGCGATAAAGGAAGGAAATTAAGAACAAGATCAGCAGAAGACAAAGTAAAGTGCAGGTATAAATATGAAGAAGATCTGCAAAATGGACATGGAAAAGAGTTAAGAGCCTCGGATAGAAGATCACCAGGTTAATGGACTAGATGGAATGGATAGAAAGGACTGACAGAACCCGAGACCAGGAAGAAGAGATGGTGGATGAAGATTGGAAGAAAGTTTAAAAATTCATTTAGAGAATTATTGTAAAATTAATGAGTGTTAGAAAAAATGTTGGAATGAAAATATTTGGCTTTAGTAGAAATGCTATAAGGAGTTATGTACAAATAAGTTTTAAGTTTTAGGGCTTTTTATGGTAAGATAAGGTTAAAATAAATCAAGACAATTTAATGACAGAATATACTGAAAGATGGACAGGATTTGCTGAGATAATTAATAATTAGAATACAAAAAAGGGAGGTGCGAGGAGGTCGATGAAACAAGTTAATGAAAGATAAAGATTTGGGAATATTGGATTTGTTTTTAAATTTTTTGTTTGCTTTTGTTTTTGGTTTTGATGTATTGTGTGTTTTGTTCTCTTTTTTCTTTTTATTGACGTGTACTGTTTAATGCCTTTTTTGTTTTTCTTTTTTCTTTTTCTTTTTTTCTCTGTAATTTTAAATTCTCAATAAATATCATTTTAAAAAAAGAAACTAATTATATTAAATTGTGGAAAGAGGTTGAGAAAGAATTGGAGATATGGGAGAGAATGAAACCCTCCCTGTTAGGTAGAATTTCAGCCATTAAAATATACTCCACAGGATGTTGTTTTTATTCCAATCAATCCCGATTGTAAATAATTTAAACTGCTTCAAAGAATGAAAAACCCCCACGATATCTCTAAATTCATCCAGCAGGGGGAAAAGCCAAGAATTAAACATAAAATTATGATAGATACAAAAGAAAGAGGAGGCTTTGCCTTGCCAGATCTGCAATTGCATTATGAGGCAGATTGTTTGTGTTGGTTAAAAGAATGGATTGTATCGAACAATGCAGACATTTTAGATTGAGAAGGTCATGATTTAAAATTTGGCTGGCATTCATGCCTTTGGTATGGGAAGGCTAAAATCTATAATAGTTTTATGAACCACATTCTTAGGAAGAATCTGTATAGAGTCTGGGAAAAATATAAAAACCTGCTGGAAAGAAAAACACTTTTATGGCTTTCTCCCACTGAAGCAATTACAATTAAGAGAGTTAATATGGATAGACAATGGGCGACTTACAGAATAAGGATACACTTCTGTCTAAAATGTATAATTTTTTATTAGACTGGGAAACAAAAGGCGAGCTAGTTAAAGCTTTAATGACAACACTGGCAATAGATATAGGGCATAATATAGATCTTAACCTCTGAGAGAAACTTTGGAAAAACAACCTGAAATTTACTACATGTTATTCATTGAAAGAGAATTATTTGAAAATGATTGATAGATGGTACTTAACTCCGAATTGGTTGGCTAAGATTTCTAAAACACAATCAGATATGACTTGGAAGTGTAAAGAAGCAGAGGGAACCTGAGTAGACATGGTTAGGATTGTGCTGTTGGCTTGCTATTTTAGGCACACCACTTGGGAGTAACACCTTAGAGATCAACTAAGTTTGGTCTTAGTTGGTCTCTAAGGTGCTACTGGACAATTTTTTCACTTGGGAGTAAGCCCCTCTAAACTAAATGGGGTCCTAATGCCAAGTAAGCATGAATAGGATTGGGTTTTATATGTGTTAGTACAGCTGGTCAGCAATGTAGTTGTTTTTATTGACATAAGTCATGCAGCTATGTATTTTAGTAGCAAAAGAAACTGTAAACGTGCACTGACCCTATTTGGAGTATCTATGTACAATGCATGAAAAATTCCTTGTCGCACTTCAAATACCAGGTATAGACAATGTTTGTTACAGTTAAATACTGTAATGCAGTTCCTATGATAAGTATAATTGGCCAGAATACTGTAGAAACATTTTTTTAAAGAAGCTGTTACAGAGAAATAGAAGTTTTATAAAAACAATGAGAACAGATAAACTCTAATGTTCAAAGAATGGTGAGCTTAAAGCACTCTCTAGGATCAGTGTAAGAGGATAAGAGTGATAACCCTGGGCACTGCAAGGATAGATGAATATTAGTTACATTCAAGTACTAATTGAGTGGGCCTGAATGGTGCTTAAATCATCGATATCCAGGTGCTTAGCATTGCTTAGGATAAAGCAATTAGAACTTAGAGGAAGAGGTGATAAGATTTAACAAGGCAACCATTTGATGTTTGTCAGTGAATCATTATTTTTATTTAATGGTAAACTAAAATATATTGTCCAGGATTAGAAACAAGTTTGATGTCCTTATTACTGTACATAGTGACTTTTTGGACTAACTACACAATAGCATTGAATGGACTATTAGGGGGGAAAAGGGACAACTGTGTTAAATTTTAATGTTACCCACTCATATTAAATGTATGGATTTCCCTACCAGTAGCGTGTAACTATTTCTGATATGGGCTAACAACTAGATATATAGTATATTGGGAGAAATTATTATGATCTTTTGGTCTTCACATAGAATCATAGCATGAATCCAAGCATGTGTCTTGCCCTTATATCAAATGAATGGGCAACTTAAAAATTAACTGATCAATGACTGAACGGAGTAGAGATGAATGGACCATTCCTACTTGCAGCACAATTAACCAAGATGTATTTATGCAAAGTTAAAGATTTCCTATTCTCCAAATGTTTTTAAATGAAATATAAGATCAGCTAGAGAGGCCTGGGAACATTAACTATGAGAAGAATCACTGTTGATACAAAAAACTGCAGGATATCTGCATGGTACCAGGAAAGAAGAACCTATGACCCCACCCCGATGCTGTCGAACCCCTATTTCAATCAAACAGATAGCTAACAGGAGTTGTCCAATAACATTAAGAGGGCTACAGATTCCCTACAATGATATAGAGAATCGCTGCAATTATTTTACATACATTGAAGCTTTAATCTCATCATCACTTCTTGTATTTCCTGCATTTCATTTCCCTCTGATATCACAGGTATATCATTCTCTGTATGTTTATCCATATGTTAGTGTGTGTGTGTGTGTGTGTGTACATAAACACACACATATATACCTGCCAACTCAGAATGGCATTCCATGTGTTTGATGAAGAAAAAAGCTGGTCCATGAAAGCTTATGCCATTTTTAAGTCTTTAATGTGCCACAAACCTAAATTGTGAATGTGATACCATATACAGTGGTGCCTCAGTTTTTGAACATAATCCGTTATGGAAGACTGTTCAAGTTCTGAAACTTTCGAAAACTGAAGTGCAAAGGGCGGTCTGCAAATTATATAGAGAAAATTGGGAAAAAAACTCAGTGGAAGCCGTTCAACTTCCGAGGTGTATTTGAAAACAGAAGTATTTACTTCTGGGTTTTTGGCGTTCAAAAACTGAAACCCTTGATTTCCGAGATGTTCAAAAACCAAGGTGACACTGTATTTGTGACTATGATGTCAGAGAGAGACAATAACATGAAACAACAGCATTCTAATAGACTAAAAGCAAGTAAATAGCTATAACAGGTGCTAAATTTATTATAGCAGGGGCGTGGGTGTTGAAGTACTTGCATGAGTAAAGGGATGTATGAAGAAAGGAAAGGTAAACCAAGAACTAAAGAGTACCAGGGTCTAACAACACAATCCTGTGCATGTTAACTAAGAACTAAATCCCACCATATTCAAGGTGGAATGAAAAATGAATTAGTCAAATGCATTTCTACTGCAACAATGTATAAAATATGTTAGTAGGATTTAGGTTCAATTACCTTACCCAGTTTTGTTCTCATAGACATTTTCACTAATTGCAGTAGAAGAACAGGGAGCATCCTGCTTTGACCTAAGAACACTCAATTGTCTGGCATTCTGAGCTCTTGTTAGGACACCTGGCTTTAATAAGTGCACTGGAATGTGTGAAAAATTCTTGCATCCCTATAATTTACTTGAATGGGATTAGAATTTCATTTGCTTCCAATTCATATGGATCTGTTTTTGTAGGTATATAGGTCCAGCCACACTGTTCCAGCTAACATGAAAGCTACATCTTATAATGTAATCACCGCTGCACACAGTTTTACTTTACTGTTTTCATTCCTCTCTCTGTGTGTGTGTGTGCGCAGGTCTCAATCCCTTGATATTGTTATCTATGGTCTGGCTTGTTGCACTGCATGTTCTTGGTCACTTCAAGCAGACTTTTCAAATAATTTTATGTTCAACTAGGTTTTACTCAGAGTAGACCCACTGAAATTAATGAACTCTGTCTTGGTCATTAATTGCAGTAGGTCTACTCTGAGTAAATTTTATTTGACTACCACCCAATATCTTTAATTTAATTTATTTTTAATGTATTTTTATTAAAGGTTTTCTTGATTTACAGAAGTATGTGTAATGTCTCTCTCGTATTTTTTCCATATAACATTTTTACAAATCAGTTTCATTTGTTGAGACATAAGAAAAGGGGGAGAGGGGTGGAGGGGAGGTAAGATGGGTGGGGGTGGGGTCAGGTGGCAGTGTTTCTATTTTACTTAATATATGTAGGGTTTGGTGTCAGTGTTGCTTGTGCAGGTTCTCTGCTGTTCACTTGTGTTCCTTTGATGGTGAGAGAGGTTGGGGTTGGCCTAGGGTGTGGTTGTTCATTTGTGATGATCTTTGTTTCCATGTGTGAGTGGGGTGGGTGGGTGTTTTGGGTCAGGTTAGCCATGTTGATTTGTATGCTATTGGTGGATTATTGTCATTGTCTTGTTGGGCTGTGTATGTGATAAAGGGGAGCCATACCAGGGTAAAGGGGTCTTCTTCTGTTTGTCCCTGTGTCTGTTTCAGTTTATTGGTTATTTTTTCTAGTAAGGCTGTTTCCCATACTATTTGGTACCATTGGTCCATGCTTACTCCTGACAGGTCTCTCCAGTGTCTGGTTATGGTGTTTCTGGCTGCTGAAAGTAGGCGGGTTATGAGTTCTTTGTGGTGTAAATGAGCATTATTGTATTGGAAGATGTTTAGTAGGGCTAATTCTGGGGTGATTTCTAATACTTGCTTAGTTATTTTACATATTTCTCGTATGGCTGTTGTCCAGAATAGTTGGATTTGGGGGCACTCCCACCACATGTGGAGGTATGTGCCTGTGGAGGTGCACCCTCTCCAGCATTTTGGTGAGGTTCCTGGGCATATTAGCACTAGTTTTCTTGGTGTTAGGTACCACCTGACCCAATATCTTTTATGAATTTTACATTTTGCATCTCAGTTCAACCAACTTTCAAAGGACGTCAGAAAGCAGTGAGACATGATTTCAAATTTTGGTGAGACATAATGAATGAATGAATGAATGAATGTTTATGAATGAACATGATTTGGACATATAGTGCAGCAACTGTAAGACTGATTAAAGCAGTAATGCTATATATGTTTATCAAAGAGTAAGTTCCATTGAATTCAGTGGGGTTTGTTCTGAACTGGTATGTTTAGGATTATACTGTAAATGTGCCAAATAATGCAAACACTACACTATAACATTAATATTTTGTTAGGTGGCACAATGTTAAGGAGTCTTGTGGCACATCAAGAATAACAAATGTATGGCTGCATAAGCTTTCTGAGGTTAGAGTCTGCTTCATCTGCTCTGCCTGTTAAGTATCCATTGCTGTTTTGAAGCACCTATAGAACAGAGCTTATTTATGTTAATGAAAACATCTTTTCTAATTCTTCAAATCTTTATGTAAATAGCTAATTGCATGTGAAGAACATGCTCAAATATAATTTTGTCTATTTGATCATATATCTATCTGATCATAACTATGAAGAGGAAAGATTAAGAAGATTACACATTTAAATTCAGGTGTCATGTATCATGGTTTGAGTATGCTGTAGGGAAAACCCACAGGAGCACGCAGAAGGAATTTTAACATATTTTGAAACATTTTACAAGGTTAAAAAAGCAACTCTTGTAAAGGTTTGCAACTGGGATAAGCACAGAGGGTGGGACTACAAGAAGATCCTGACTGAATCTCTCTTGCTGCATCAGACACAGATGTGAAGTGCTGCTCACAGCAAAACAAGGATATGTTAAAAGTGGGTTAATAAGATATGAAGCATATCAGCATTGAGCATATATTAAAGAACTTTTGAGGAGTACTTTTCACTAATGAAAGATTAATATAATCTGTTATTTTGCTTTCACTTCCACTACTCCATTAAGAGCCATTAGGAACATATATTTTCTGGGCAATAAAGATAGGATGGAGGGGCTACTTAGTATGTTGAAGAACGAAACGTCTCCTATCTCTTTAGTTTGCGTTTATTCAGAGAGATTAGCCACATCAGGTGAAAGTGTGCCTCATTCCTAACCAATACTTCATTGATTATGTAGCTGCATTAATGATTTGAAGATTTGGTAACTTGAGTGGTCCAGTTCATACGGTGAGCTATCTAGACCTAACCAATAAGTAGTGAGAGTTGGCCTGCACACATGGCAGTAGCTACATCTACTACCTAATCTAAATATTATTTCACTTCCAGATGGCCAAAATGCTGATGCAGTAACTATGGGCAAATTTTGTCTTAAAGCAGAGCAAGTTATGTACTCTGCCCTTATTCCTGACATCAAAAACACCAACATATGTATGCTGTTGCACTTGCAGAAACGCAGAATTGATTGGACTTAGGGAGCATAGAGCTTTGACAGAGCCAGTCAGGTACTCTATGAGGAAAGGCTGAAAAGCCCATAGGATAATTCTGGCAGGTCACCAATTCTCAGCTCTGCAATAGCAAATCAGTGTTATGAAGGGCTTAAGAGAAGTTGTTGAGTGCTATGACATGCTTTACCAAGAAGACCCTCATACTCTGCTAACCAGAAGGGTGGGAGTGGGGAGCAGTGCTGAAACCATGTACCTCAAAAAAATCTACTGGGTATCTATTTCTGGCCTGGAGGTAAGGGCTGTAACAAAAAGCTAACCTGAGTGAGGAATCTAAACCTTCAGTAAGCATTTGGACAAGGGGGAAAAAAATCTGAGAAGTTTCAGATACTGAACAGGATTTGGGCTTTTATTTGTCTTCTAGAGTTCTAACCCTTCACCCCATCAAACCAGGATATGAACTGCGGAGACTAAATATAAACCATGAAGTAGGATTCCTGCTCAGGCATTTCTGAAAAACATGGGCGACGGCAGTGGCACTTATCTGTTGGCAGCAGGGCACCCATGTAGGCATCGCCTGAGGGGTTTCCACCACCTATGGTGACTGCTTCACCTCATGGGTGGGCTGGGCCTCATAGTTTATTTAACTTCACTTCCTATAAACAGGTGCATTATTCATAGAAAGGTGCCTACTTGTAATATTACTCCCCAAAAACAAAAATGAAAACTACAAAAATCCATGCTAAAGAGCTTTTTTATTTTTGTTAGGATGAATGAGAAGAATGCTGCATGGGAAAGGTGCTGTTCCTATGCATAGTACTGGCAGTAGGCAGTGTGGATCTTGAACCTATTATTGTAGAACACTTTTAGTATTTATTCAGAAGTCACAAAATATGTATGGTAAGGAATAAAGGCTGTATTAGCAGATTTTAAAACGACTGTTATTAATTTGATGCAAAAAACCCCTAACTTAAGAGGAACCTAAGAGGAACTCTTATCAAAATTTAACTAACTCTGAAGTAAATTACAAGACAGGAAAAAATCTGTTTGCATTTTTGCCCCTGCATACGTAAACCATGCCTATCAACATGCAGGTTTATGCTAATTTAAATAAATACCTTTGAACTCAGTGCCTTAGTCTGTAACCCCAGTCTACAAATATTTCCCAGCAGATCAAAACCAGGATTTGAACCCAGAGTCATTAACTGTCTTAATAGCCCAGTCTTTGCCATGATTATCTCACTATTTCAATGGGACTTGGTTTTAAGGATCACAGGCTAAACTAGATAAATTCAAGGAAACAATATATTTTAGTGTACAGGCCCTCATTTTCACATGACTGGACCTTTGCCTTAGTTGCTAAATATTATCTCCTGACTTGCTTTTATGAAACAAACTATTTCACACTGTGGTGAAAGTTCATGGAAAATCTATTAAGTTGTAAAGATACCCAACTCATACTATTTGATAACGCAGCGAGTTCATAAAGGTGGACTTGAGTTCAAATGCTCTGCCCTTGGCTAGTTTGTGGTGTACTTCAATTTTATATTTTTTATTATTTAAATAATTTCCTGAATATCTAAAAGTGGTAAAAACAAACACTACATTGTTACTTAAATGGTGTTATTTAAAGGTGTATATGTAAGTTATTGCTTACACATCCCATTTTACTTTTCTTAGAAAATGTTCTAATATACAGCCACAGAACTAACAGAAATGGATCTACCTGCAAATGTTTTGGCAACCAACACACCCATTCCTTTTGTCACAACAGCAGCAACAATTTATCCTCTTCCTTTTTACTTACTGTTTGAACTTTGAGGAAACCCTGTTAAGGAAGATGGACCATTCATTCCAGGCAGAAGAACTGGAGGAAGGCCAGGGAGTCCTGGGTAAGCTGCTGGCAAACTGATTCCATGAAGTGAGCTGCTCTCCATCATGCCTGGCTGCTGTACTGTTAAGCCTAGAACATCTGTAGCCTTCTTTATACGGTCCAATTCTTGCTGTGCCATCAGCTGTCTAACAGTTGTAGGAGCTAAGTAGTCTTTTTCCCGGTCCAGTTGACTTCCCACAGCTTCTCGCACTTTTGAAATATGTTGTTTGGAAAAGATATGGTCTCTTACGGACAAACGTGCAGAATACTTCACCCCACATAGGGAACACTCTGGTCTTGAGCCATCAGTTGCATTCTGATTGATCATGAATGGCTTCCCTATGTTAATTTTGAACTTCTTCTCTTTTGCTCGAGCATTTTGAAACCAAACCTGAACCACACGTTTTGGCAGGCCAATCTCGTTCCCTAGCATTTCGCATTCTTGCATGGTTGGAGTCCGATAGTCGCTAAAGCAAGCCTTCAAGACCTTAAGCTGCAGATTACTCATTTGTGTCCGAAATCGTTTGTGACCTGGCCGGTCACTGTTTTTCGATTTAAAAGGGTTGCTTGCTCCAAAGGGATTAGGTGAACTTGGATCAGCTATGCTCGATGTTTCACTGCGATCAGCATTATCATCAGGGTCATCAGTAATGTAAACACTTTGGTCAAGTTCACTATCTTTGTCACTGTAATGCATTGACGGGCTAGTCAGGGAGAATAGAAATTTGTCATCGCTGTTCTCCATATTAGGCATGTTTGTGTTTTTTGGCAAACTGTCATTCAGAACATTTTTTGGCTCTTTAGGAGAGGATGTGGATTTCACATCTCCTGAACTACCGGTCATACTTTCCATTTCATTGTTTCCTTCATCTCCTGTTGTGGCATCGCTGATTGCTGTGTTAATTGATGAAGTCTCATCAAAGTCAGTTTTATTCTGGTCATACCCACCATCAGCAGGAGCTGTGTTCAGATTCTCTATGTCTTCATTGCATTCTGCTTTGAAGGAAGAAGGGCTTAAAAGATTCTTCGGTGACATTTCTGCAGTTTTACTAACTGGAGTTGAGACAGTAGAAGCTAATTCATTTTCACTCGATAAATCAATCTTTGTTAATGATAACGATGGATAATCAAAAAACATGTATTTGTGTGGGCTCTCTCCTCCATCTTCATTGGCTATCAAAGGACTTGGTGGCAAACTATAACCTGCTTGTTTTCCTTCATTCCAGTGCCGAGAGCGAATATGACTTTCTAAAGCAGACTTTGCTTTAAACAGTGCTCGGCAAAAAGGACATCTTTTATGAGACTGAGCTGGACCTACTGCACGGAACTGTCCTTTTCTTTCTCGAGCTCTTGTATTCTGAAACCAGACTTGTACAACTCTCTTTTTTAGTCCTACTTCACGTGCGATGTGATCTAGCATTTTTCTGGTAGGATTGGAATCTAAAAGGTATTTTTCGTAGAGTATTTCCAGTTGCTCTGGAGTAATTGTAGTTCTCAATCGCTTATCCCGGTGCTGGTCCTCACCACTGTTTCCCCCCTCTTTTTCACTACAGTTGTTATCTTCCTTATCATCCAGTTTTCGTTTAAGTGAGCCAGGAATCGAAGCAGCGTGGTGAGCTGTATGAGCTGAGCTCACTTGGGGTGCCACCTGAGCTAAAGAACTGCTCAGCAATTGTCCAGTCATCAGAGGGTTATTTGGATCAAATATCATATAGGGCATATCCATAGGCCTTTCTAAAAACTGGGAATGAAGGAACTGATTTTGGGCTGCTAAGAAATGCATGTGCTGGTGCTCTTGCCAAAGTTCTAGAGTGGGAAAGGCAACTGTACACTGGTCACATGGGTACTGTAGTAACTGAGGAGGTAGACTGTTCTGAAGAGGCGTCATTTGGATTGCTAAAGGGCTGGAGGGAACAGGGGTTGTCTGTGATGCAGAAGGTGGTCTGCCTCCTATTTGGGATTGTTTCTGTTGCTGTGTTTGAGAAGCTGAGGGCTGCGGATCAGAGGAGGTGGTTGGTGCAGGCTGCACTGATTTGTTGCCTTGGGAGGAAGCCTCCACTTGCTTAGGTATGGTATCATTTTGCTTTGGCTTTTCTGTTGACTCAGGTTTAGGAGAGGTTTTTCCAGGTTCAGGTTTGGGTGATGGCAGCAAAGGCGTACTGGAACCAGATCCAGAGCTTACTGTTGTTAAAGCCATATTTTTTGATGAATCAGATGGGCCAGAAACTGTGCAATTCTTGTAAAGCATTTGATCTGTAGCATCCATTGAATCTTCTGTTTGGCTTTCATCTTGTGCATCATCATCTTCGTCTTTATAACACAGCTTTTTCTGATGTGTAATTAAGTCAAAGATCCTAGGGAAAACTACGCTACATTTTTTACATTGATATTGCATGTTGCTAGTCCTAATGTACCTCTCATTGGTGAGCTCCCTCTTCTCAGTATCTTTAGTTTCAGCTTGATTTTCATAACTTTTACGAGCCTTCTGTCGTGCATTTTGGAACCATACAACGATAACTCGAGTAGGTAGGTTAAGTACAGTTGAAAGTTGTTCAATTTCATCATCTTTTGGATAAGCATTTGTGTCAAAAAAATCCTGCAAGACTCTGAGCTGGTAGTCAGTAAATCTAGTTCTAGATGATCGCTTGCTGAACGCTGAATCAGATTTGTAATGCTCTAAAGAACTTGGCTGTGGTTCAATTCTTATATCTTCCAAAACTGTTATTGGAGGATTGCTAAAATTATATGGGGAATCCTTGTTTCTTTGTCGCTCCTTAAATAGGGTATTTCGAAACCAGTGTTTGATAACCTTTTGGGAAAGGCCAGATTTCTCAGCCATTTCTTGAATCTGTTCTTCACTCGGTGAATTATTAATATCAAAATATGCCCTCAAGATTTTTAATTGGTCATCAGTGATTCTTGTACGTGGCCGCTTGAACTGAGAATGCCGTAGGAAATTTGGATCTAATCCTAGCTGTTGCTGACAAAGCTGAGTAAGATCTGCAGACAGCGCATCCATTGGTGGTAGCTGGAGGGCAAGTTGAGGAGGCAATCCTGGGTGTTGCACTGGCTGCATCATAATTGGAGGGAAAAGTGGAAGATCTAAGGAAACTGGCAGCTGCACTGGCGGTGGTGCAGAAGGTGGTGGTGGAGGAGGAGGTGGCGGTGGGGGTGGCGGTGGAGGCGGCGGTGTTGGTGGTGGAGCCTGCAAAGGAGTAGGAGTAATGCTTTGAATCTTTCCAGAACTGGATGAAGAAGGTTGTGAAGAAGGCGGAGGTGGAGGCGGAGGTGGTGGTGGAGGAGGTGGTGGTTCTGGGGAAGATGGTGAAATAGGATAAAGCTTGTCATAAGCCTCCCTGTATTGACGGGCAAACTTTTCTAATGCACCGTATGGAAAAAACTGTCCATGAACATGTTCTTGGTGGCTCTTTAATATAAGAATGTTGGAAAACAATTTACTGCATGCTGCACATTCCAATTTGTCAGTATTTTCGCAATCACCAGCTTTATTTTTTTTCTGTACTTTCTGTCTATTCTCATTATATTGAATAACCAGCTCAAAGCCGAAGTTTTCCAACAATGCCTTGGCTGCATTTCCTCTTGCCCCAGAAGCAATTCTAGGTGGTGGGATGGTTGGTTCAGAGGACTTCTGCTTCTTTAGATCTTTGTTTTCTTTCAGTCCTTCACTATCACTTGTGAATTCTTGCTTTGGTTTTTCTTGTTTCTCTGAAATCTCTTCCGATTCCTTATATGGTGGTGTATCCTTCATCATCTGGCACTCAGCACTTACTGCACTGTTCTGCTCTGTTTTCACCAACTTACTAGTTTGCTGCTGCTTTTGTGACTGGATTGGAGGTGGCGTCACTTGATACTGTTGTGCTTGCTGCTGTAGGATCTGTAGCTGCGTCTGACCGACATGGTGCTGAGTTTGCATCTGCTGCTTCAGGTCTTCTAGCAGTGACCCGGCCATCCCCGCCATGCCAGGCATACCAAATGCAGCAGAACCAGGCAAACCCAGATCAGGACTCAAACTGAACTCTGTCCCAGGAATATAGAATGGAAAAAGAAACTGTGGCTGCTGAAACTGCAATAGCGCCTCTGGTGTCATTGGAAAATGTGGCAAAAATGCTGGATTTAGGAACTGGGGTTGAAAGAAAGCTGCTTGCTGTTGCAATTCATGCTGGAGTTGCATCTGCAGTTGTGCTGGTGACTGGGGAGGATGATGTGTAGGCTGAGCAGAAACTAATTCAGAAACTTGCTTTTTATTTAATTCTTTGGCATCTATGTGGGTTTCCTTGCTGTTAACTGCTGGTAATATTGTAGGATCTACCATCCCCTGGCTGGGGCTATTAACATTTCCTGTTATGCTGTTTCCACTCATTGCATTACTACTTGGTTCTAATTTTGCAGCCCTTGCCTTAGTCTGATGAAGCACAGATCTCATATGAATTTCCAGTGTAGAACTTTGGCTATAAGAAACATTGCAAATGCTGCATTTGTAGGGTTTGTTGTCAGTGCTGCTGTTAGCTTCTTGAGGGACTGGACTGGATGCTTCCTGCAACACCTTTTTGAGTTTATGCAAATGAGACACTGAGTTATAATGAACCAAAAGAATGTTCTTTTGAGTGAAAGATTCTTTGCACACTGTACATTTATATGGGCGAGAAGGATCTAGAAATTTTTCCATAGTAAAATTTGGCCCTTTTCTAAAAGGTAAGGTCCGCTTTGGTTCTGAGCCCATTTCATCTGGAATGGAGCTACTATCACTTCCTACAGGACTTGCTTTACCTTCCTGGTCCATCTCGTATTCTCTTTCTATATCCTGTTCTAGTGCATGTTCATCTTGTGCCATACTTTCGTTCTCTGCCCAGAGTTCACCATTTACAGGTAAAGATGCACACAACTGCTGAATTTCAGCTTCACTGAGTTCTGGGTGGCCTGCTTCCAAATGTTTTTTTAAAGCCTGGAATGTACGGAAGCTACGTTGGCAAAGGCTACACATAGTAGCAGCCCGAATAGCATGATACTGGGAATGTATTTGAAGCTTCTGCATAGTCTTAAAAGCCAAGCTACAATGGTTACAACGATATTTGTAGACATGGCGATCAGAAACAGAAAGCTGCTGCCTCTTCTGCTGCTCATTCAACTGATCAGGCAGTGATTCGACGATCTTTATATCTTTACTGCTGTTTTTGTTCCAATCTGGCATTTCAGTAGATTCTTTGAGTGGCTTCTGTTCCTCTGTTTTAATTTCCATTCCAGTTTTTGATTCTTCAAGCCCAGAGGTGTTCTTCTCATCTGGAGGACTTTCACCTGGTTAAAAAAAAAAAAGGAAAGAAATTATATAGCTCCATAGCATTTGAATACATAATACATATTAAAAGAAAGAACTTCCAGAGGAGGAGCCAGTATGCTGCAGCAATAATAACAAAGAGCCTTGTGGCACTGTAAAGGCTGTCTAATTTATTATGGCATAAGGTTTCATGGCCCAGTGTTGACTTCAGCACAGGCTTGTGATCCATGAAAGTACCATAAGACTCTTTGGTATCAAAAGAAGGGGTGGGCTCTCATTTCTCTGTCCCAGCTTCTGCCAACCTAGCAGTTCAAAAGCAGACCAGTGCAGCTAGATAAACAGGTCCCACTGTGATGAGAAGATAAACAGCATTTCCATGTGCTTTGGCACTCATCACAGTCCTATGTGAGCCAGTAGCAATTTAGTCATGCTGGCCACAGGACCCTGAAAGTTGTCTGTGGACAAACGCTGGCTCCCTCCAGGGTCCTTTACCTTTTTCCTTTACCATACAGTAGGTAGCTGTATGGAGTAGGGGCATAGATTGGGTGGACTGAATGCAGCCTACAAGTCTTAAAATGTGTAACCCAACCTAGATGTTGTATCTGTTCAAAGAAACATATATACATATACTGTATGCTATAAAAGTGCTACGTTCATGAAACGCTGCTGAAGAAAATCAGGCCTTATTTTTCTTTGGTTAATATAGCAAGCACACCCCAAAAGGAGAGGAGGTTTATCAACAAAAGACTGCAATGCTCGCCCTCTGCAGGCTTGGATTTTCTTGCAATACCTGAATATTTCCCAGATCCTTCAGCTGTCAGACTTGCAGAGGCATCACAGTCAGATTTCTCTGAAGCAGCTGCTGGCAGTAGCATACTATTAGGCATCATCACATCTGGTACAGGAACCTTTAAAAACAACAACACACATACACACAACTCAGGGAAGTTTTTAATGTGTGACATTTTAATGTATTTTTAATCTTTGTTGGAAGCTGCCCAGAGTGGCTGGGGAAACCCAGTCAGATGGGCAGGGTACTAATCATCATCATCACCATCAGGCATGATACTGTGCTCACCAAGAGAATTGCACTGTTTATCACATATGGCCAACTGAAACAACTAACTGTTTGATTAATCTTGGAATTAAGCTCACAGATGTAGCAGTGAAAATGGTGTGGATGCAGGATTACTAACCAAAATGTCCCTAGCAAGACAGGTAAGGAGAGCTATTGAAAGGCTCACTTTCTGTTACACGTCAAAAGTGCACTTTAAGCAGCTGCTGAGAAAAGGCAAAACAAAATAACTACTTCTGAGAGTACTAGTACAATCCAGTTTGTACCAATTGGTAAAATGGTCAAATCTTGAAATTGGGAGGGACTCTTTTTTTTCAAATCTGGTGGCAACTTCTACTGATTTTGCTTAGGCATATATACCTCTGATATAGGGTTCCTGCTTTGTACTTAGAACCTTAAATCACAACTGATTCTCTTCCAGCACATGCCAGACCTATAATTCTAAAGATGCTTTCACATAATACTTCACAACACATTAGAGCTTTTTTTGTGATATCTGAGTCAGGTTTGATCATAATTAAGAAATGAAAGAATATGGAAGACAGTGTGATAGTAAATTCTAGGCAACATAAGTTGCTGATACACGTTTTAAATAACACTACATAAAGCAGTAGCCACACAAACACTTTTAGCCTTTTAACTTTCCTGTCACCATATTACTATAACCTTTTTTTAATTGCCTCATATTTATTACCCTGTTTTTCAATCAAGATACTCTTTTGAAAATTATAGTGAACTACAAGGCTAGGATCCTGTCCTATTACTAATAAAGGTTTCATCTCCCCCATCCTGTAAATATAAAAACATTCTGGTACTTTTATCTGTTTCTTCACAATTTACCACTTCTCATAAAATTGCCAGCAAACAGTAACTTCTTGTGTATTTGGCCCTCAGAACACTGTTTACAGTAAATTAAGACTAAAAATTCCCCTGTGGGGAAAGATAGTAGTAGAACCAGTTTAGGATGTGCATGGAGGCACTGAGGTGAGTGCCTTGATCTTGAAAGGTTGTTTTTAATGAGTGCTTCAGATTCTTGTGTCTTTGAAAATTAGGGTTAAATGAATAGGCCAAAGGGATGTACTAAGTTATTGGCAGGACTACGAAGAAATCTCAGGAGCCCAGGTTCCAAGTCTCTAGCTCTATCTACAATGCCATAATATATTCAGCATCATTTACAGTCCATGTACTTGTCAAATGTGCATCAGCATTTTAAACACTTACTGTCATAAGCAGTTTCTCTACACAGTCAGGAGACACACTGTGCAAATGGGTCAAATGCAGCTGAAGATGCATTTTGTTGCTCAGGACATCTTGGCAGAGGGGACAGCAGATAACAGGCTGCATAGAATGCTGTGACAGGACGTGCATCTGGATACGATTTGGGTCCCTGCTATTGTAGTTACAATAAGGGCACTGGTAAAACTGAAAAACATCCAAGAAAGATTCAGCCCATTAGACAAAGCTTGCTTAACGCCCTGAGCAAATCGTCTGTCACTACAGTATTACTGGCCCTCTTTTCAAGATGGTGCATCTTCTCTGTTGCCTGCCACCTACAGTATCTTCCATCAATTCCTCACTACCTTCAGCCTCTATCAATACCCAGATACACAACTCACGTGGGAAGACCACTGCCATGAAAAAAGGTGCAGGTTTAGAAGGAAGGAGGAAACCTGACTAGTCATGGGGGGTGAATTTTGGCAGCAAAAGAAGAGTTTGGATACCATGTAAATGAACTCCTTAGCTTATACAGTTTTATAATTTTTATCTCATGACACCTGTTATTTTATAACACAGTATCTATTGAGTGGCCAGTCAGGAATCATCTGGAAAGAAATAAAGCACCTGTGGCTTAAAATATCAGATAATGGTAGCTGGGGTAAGTTTTGGACATGTTCTCTTTGGGATTCTGGATTTTTAATTTTTTTCCTCTGTAGGTCTCCCAAGCATCCAAACATGCATATATAGTGCTCTGGTAACTAGTTCTGACATAAGGATTTGCTTCTTATGATAAATGTGGGCCCTTTTATCTTTTTGCAACACTGACAAGGTCAGGAAGATGAACTAGAGGAACAAGGTCCAACATAGCACCTGATGAATTAGCATGACATAGGAATTCACCCCCAAAATATTTATGACGTAAGAAAAACAATGCTACAAAGCAGTAAGGATCTAACAATACACTTTACCTGTTCGTGACCAAACTTATTTTCCTCAGAAAGTTTGGACTTTTTGGGTGCGCCATCTTCTTCTTTAGCCGGAAGTAGTGGTTGTTCCCCTGCTGCAGTAATTACTTTTGGTTCCTTCTCTGGTGTGTTTATTCCTGCTTCCAAGACAACATGTAAAAATACATTATAAATAGCTAACAGATTGCTGGGTTTACTGTGACTGCAACCCCTTAGGGTGTCTTACTGCAATTTTAAATATTGCAGGGCTCCTTATTAAAGTTAAACCATTTTTGAAACTGAACAGGTACAAAGGTGACAGCACACTTATCTCTGAAGCAGAGCAGACTCTATAAATACATTAAAAATGTACTCTTCTCTCTTGTTTAGATAACCTTATGTTGCTCTAAACAGTAATCAATAACTAGCTCTCTCTAGTATCTCAGTCTGAAATTTTATACCACATTAAGAGAAACAAGTTTCACCTTCAATTCTTTGTTCTTCATTTAATTTGAAAGCATTTAAATATTATTTCCCCCTTTAAAATATTGAAGGAGCACAATTATTATGTTATTCAAATAAAGCCACCACATTACCAAATTTAGTAACCCCTATGAAAAAAGAAAGGTTATTGAACAGCTAAAAATTAATTGTACACAAAGATCAGTCTTCTTTGTTGCACTGAATGTTTACCTGATGTTTAAATGTTTCTACAATGTTTTTAAAAGCAATAATAGTATTATTATTTTAAGATATTTTTAACAGTATGTATTAAATTATATATTTAATATTCAGTCTAAGCTAGCTGCATAATACAGTGAGGATTGCACACATCAAAGAAAGGAGTGCAATTCTAATTTCCTAGTCCATAAGAAAATTCTTTCCAGTGTCAATTTGCCAGATAATCTCTTCTGCTAGGCTGGATATTACAACAGCATTGGGTAGGCATGTCACATACATCTCACGACAAACACAAAACCTCATTTACCAGCCATTCCAATCTCATCATAGCGTGGCATCATCTGACCTTTTTTCTGCTGTTTATTATGAGTATTTCTAATTTTAACTTTCAATTTTCACCATCTTCCAGTCAATTTGCAACTAAATTATTTCCAGGGTGAGGACACTATCACTGGACAACTGGGTGCAAATACATCTTGAAATGCAATGAAGCTAAACCATTGATTGCTATCAGACCCAACATAAATATATTGTCCAGGGGTAATCTGACTGTATGTTGTGCATGAAGATTTATCTTGATTTTCAAAATCCACATGGAGTTCATATAAATGAACAAATTGAACCTTGTTGTCTAATAACCTAGCTTTAATTTTAAAATAAGGTTATGGCAATTACTGAAACAAAAGCTTTAAAAAAATACTTGTAGAAAATATCAGTTAAGCAGGACCTTGAGAGGATGACAAAAATGGATATACCTTTGAAAAATGGGGGCACCATTTGAAAAAAATATATAAAACACTGTACTAATTAAGAAGACATATTATGAAAGGGTCAAATATATTTTTTGTGTAGGTACTTTTTAAATATATGAATGCAGTTTATGATAAATGCATTGAACTGATTCCTGTATTTCATCCCTATTGTTAAATTTAATTAGGAACACGCTAGTATTGGTGGTAAAAGTATCTTCTCTGACATTTTTAACAGAATGACTGATTGATCAACATGAACACAATGGATTGCATAGTAACAGCCAGGGCCTTGCCTTTGGGTTGTTTTTTTTAATTTTGCAAGTTGCCTATGATGTTAAGGAACAACATTATTTTAAGACCAAAAATATATGATTTCCCAGTCATTCCAACTTTAAGCCATATTAACAAAATACTAAATATTTGCATTATTGGAATACTGTATTAAACACAGAAGCATGATAACTTACTTCTGATTCACTTGTGGCAACACACCCCTGCACTTCCTATAAATCAACAGGATGGCATTTTAAGTGACTTTTTTTAAAAAAAGGAAAGACTTTTGAGAAACAAGGAGCCAAAAGGTTTTGTAAAAGGCGGTGAAAATATACTCCATGCATTGGAAAGCTACACCTGTTGGTGTCTACCTTGGCTGTGAATTCTGGAAGTCCTGCTCCCTGCCTTGCAGGCCTTTTCCCACCTAGCCTGGGAGCGTGGGGCCCTAGCTGACTCCAGCTACAGAAGCTGAGGCTGGTGAAGAGGCCAGAGGACTGCTTCTTGTCTGCCTCTTAGTGCAAACGCAGGTCACTGAGCCTGAGCTCCCACAGCCATCACCCACCATGAACCACCATAGGCAAGATTGGGAGACTTAAGATAATATTTTTAGTCTCTTCCTAATTGTGCTGTTTTAAAGGTACACTTTATATCTGACTTCCCCTTTTAATGTTAAGATGATTTGAGGGGGGGGATTCACTTTGCTGCGTCAAATGTGCATTCCAAATTTATCTCCTTTGCAATTTCAGAATCTTTAACTGTAAATAAAAACAATTAAAGGATTTAAAAGACATCAGTAGCAAACTAAAAATTCAAGCAGATAGGAGATCATACCTTAAAAGCTGACTGAAATAAAAGTCGGCTAAAGACGGATAAAGGCAGAGCTTAGCTCTGGGAAGGTAGTTAGATTCTCTTTTTCTACCTACCTGACATCACCTTATCTGATCTCACAGTCTGGGCAAATTAAGAACGTAGCAATAGGAAAACTGGTATGGCCATCACATTTTGAAGCCTCAAACAATCAAAGCACCATGCAGGGCTCTTTAGAAACCTCATGCAGAGATTCCTGGAACGCATTTTGGAGTCCCACCACACTTCAGAAGGCAGATGTGCAGCACTTTAGAAGCCCTGCCTATCACCTGATTGGCAGGGCTTCAGAAGCCCATTTTGGCCCACCTAGCCATGTTTTTAGCTGCTTGCATTGGACATCATATATGACATCACTGATGTGCAGGTGGAATGTGGCTTGGACAAAATGGCCTGGCTGGCGTCATTGGGCCTGCAACCATCCCTAGTGCACCCTGACCACTAGGGTTTCAGACAGGAGTTTTCTTCTGTTGCAGATGCCAGGGATTGAATCTGGGACCTTTTGCATTCCAACCATGTGCTCTACTACAGAGCTACAACCCTTTGTATGATAGCAGACACTTTCTGTGGCAATGCGGTTATAAGCCATTTAATTCGATACTAGTCAATACAAGCACTTAAACATCAACCTCAGAAACAAATGGGCATCCAATACAGATGAAGATCGATCTATACACTATGATCTTTTAGTGCCATACAACAGCCTGGCAACATCAACTGAATTTTCCAGACTCTGTTTGAAGGCAGGCCATAGAGAGCATATTAACTCTGTATGGAAGCGACAAGCCAGATCTACCTTCTCCAGGAAAGGCTGGTGATGAATTAGCTGAAGTTAGTAAAATACACTCATAGTGCCCGACTAAAAAGTACCCCAGGTTGCACAACCATTACTTCAAGGGAGCACTTATACCAGGAATTTAGCCCACTTAATTCTGTATTATTCTGAATATGTTTCTGTTTGTCTACCTAGTATCTCCTGAACCAACTCTTCACACACTGGTTTGTTAGCAACACTTCCTCCCTGGGATTAGAAAATGAAAACAAGCAGACTAGTGATGACACTTCAACCTATACCTCCAGTTGACCTATCTCAGTGGTTTTGTGCAGATGTTAAAAAGCATGGGAAAGAAGCTGGAATGCTGTTCCATGGGGTAAAATAGCAGTCTTCCAGCACCACATTGAGTCCCTCTTGGGAATAAGCAGAACCACTTCCAGAAAATTCAACCATCATACCCCACATAAACCAGTCCTCCATCTAAGTACAAACTCTAGCCAAGGACAAACACCAAGAGCAATCAAGGCAGTTTTTGTTCCAAAACCTGATTGGAAAGGATCTTACTATCAGCCTGGACCAGAGATGTCACCACATACTTCAAACTTTTACCCAAAATGGTAGGTTTGATACTGGATGTGAGATGTTAGGATTGTTCAGATATAAATTTACCGTATTTTTCGCCCTATAGGACGCACTTTTTCCCCTCCAAAAATGAAGGGGAAATGTGTGTGCGTCCTATGGGGCGAATGCAGGCTTTCGCTGAAGCCTGGTGAGCGAGAGGGGTCGGTGCGCACCGACCCCTCTCGCTCTCCAGGCTTCAGGAAGCTCTGTGCAGTCCTCAGGAGACTGGCGCCACTTTTCGCCCGCCTCCCGATGGCTGCGCAGAGCTGCCTGCTGTTCCGGGGCGAGTGCAGCTCTGCGCAGCCATCGGGAGCGGGGCACAGAGCTGCGCCCGCCTCCCAATGGCTGCGCAGAGCTGCCTGCATTCCGAAGCCTGGGGAGACCGGCGCGACTTACTGCTGGCCTCCCTAGGCTTGCAGATAGCAGGCTGTTCTCGGGGCTGGGATTGGGGGATTTTTTTCTTTATTTCCCCCCACAAAAAAACTAGGTGTGTCCTATGGGGCGGTGAGCGCTATGGGGCGAAAAATATGGTATTTCCCTAAACCCCCACAACTCACCCCCAAATGATCTGAAACACTGCATCTTTTAAGGCTGCAAGCAGCCTCAATCAGAGAGCCATTAACATATTTAGTGGTTGGCCTTAGTTCTGCAATTAACCTAGTCCACAACCTCTGGATGAACAAGTTTAAATTACCAGATGGACCTCAAGTTAAAACCATCTCTGATTCTAAGTGGTGTCTAAGTCAGAAACCATGAAAGTTATTTTATTTGTGCAATAGTTGGCAAATAGGTCCCAAGAGCTATTCTTGCTGGCCATGATAAGAAAGACTTCTAACCACATGAAATAGGTCTGCTGCACAACACTGAAGAGATGCATACCAGGACTGTGACAGCAGCCATGTTGTTGATATTGTGGTGTTTATTATTAAATTAGTCTACTGCCTGCCATTCGTAGATCTCAGGGTGGCTCACAATACAAAATTACAAGATAAAAACACACAAAATACATTATAAAATGTATTGTTGCGGTCTATATGGGTCAGAGAGTGCCATCATTGAATTTCTGCATATCACATTATACATTTTTTTTCCAGAGAATTTTGCCTGAAAATCTGGTTTGATGACAAAATGCCTTTGAGGAAGCAGGAAAAATATGCACAAAAAAACTCTTTCAGAAATGTCTCAGAGTTGACATGTCAATGTCAATGTACCCCCTAAAACAAGAGCTATAGTGTTAATCAAATCTATGATTTATACCAACTGAGAGTCAGTTCTGATAATTGATATAATATTGAAAGATAAGTACTTTTGGAAATTTTTCACTACTAGACTCTCCTTTCATGCCAATCTGAACAAAAAAACTTCATGCTGGATTCTCAAAATCATTTGTATTTGCAAAACAGACACATTTGGCAAACTCAATGTGTCAATGCCCTTGAAACACCACATGACACAAGATTAACAGTACAATGAACTATTCCTATACCTTAGGTGTTCATATTTGTAGGAAGCTTGATTGATGTTGCTGCTTTGATTTGACGTCGTGTTTAAATGTTTAAATGTTTTTGAATTTTTGAATCTCGATCTGATAAGGCATTAAAATGCAGATATTTTTGGAAATGAAATGCTTAGTTATCATGTGAATACTGTGTTCTAACGTCCCATTGTCCTGTAAATTCTGAAAACCTATACAGTACATATACCCCAACAGAAACACCATGACCACCACATCTACATCAGTATTGATAAGGACATAAGAAGGGCCTGCTGAATCAGACCAATGCCTCATCTAATGCACTGCCCTGTTATCACAGTGGCCAACCAAATGCTTTTATGAAACCTGCAAGCAGGACTCGAGCACGAGAACAGTCTTCCCCTACTCCCACGGTGGTTTATGGCAACTTGTATTCAGCAACATTACCACCTCCTACTGTGGAAACACAGCATAAACATCATGGTTAGTAGCAATTAATAGCCTTACAGCCCATGAAATTATCCAATCCTCTTTTAAAGCCATCTAAGTTGGTGGCCATCATGGCCTCCTGTGGGAGCAAGATCCATAGTTTAGCTACGTGCTGCATGAAGTAGTACTACCTTTTATGTTATGAATCTTCCAATATTCAGCTCCATTGGATGTCTACAAGTTCTATTGTTATGAGAGAGAAAGAAAATAATTTCTCTATCCACTTTCTCAATGCATAATTTCACAAACTTTAACAACTCTACAATATTCTTTTTAAAGTGAGACAACCAGAACTGTACACAGTATAATGGCACTATATTAACAGTTTTATTTTCAATTTATTTCTTAATGATTCCTAGCATGGAATTTGCCTTTTTCACAACTGCCACACACTGAGTTGACATCTTCATTGAGCTTCCCATTATGGCTCCGATATTTCATTCTAGGTCAGTCACCTCCAGTTCAGCTTCCAAAAGCATACAAGTGAAATTAATACATTTTGCCCCAACATGCATCACTTTATACTTGTTACATTGAATTGCACCTGCCATTCTATTGCCCATTCAAGACATTTGGAGAGATCCTTTTAGAACTCTTCAAAATCACTTATTGTTTTAATGACCCAGAACAAGGGTATCATCAGAAAACCTGGTCACCTCACTGCTCACCACTAACTCTAAATTGTTTATGGACACATTAAAAAACACAGGTCCCACTATCAATCCTTGGAGGACTCTACTTTCTACCTTGTGAAAAGCTTTTTGAAAGTCCAAGTATACTATGTTAACTGGATCACTTCTATCTATATGCTTGTTGACATTATTAAAAAGCTAACAGGTTTGTGAGACATGACTTGCCCTTGCAGAAGCCAGGCTGTTTCTGCTTCAGCAAGACTTGTTATTCTGTTTGTTATCTTATCCTTCACAATACTTTCCACCTGTTTTTCTGGGATCACAAATACAGTATACCAAAGCATAGACCTGCTACCTCTACCACATTGGGATATCCAATACAGTACATTGGTACCTTGGTTTGCATATGTCTTGGTTTGCATACGTTTTGGATTACAAACATGTCAAACCCAGAAGTGTGTGTCCCAGTTTGCAACCTTTTTTTGGATTACAACCCATTTCTTTGGGATTATGAACAATTCTTTTTGGGAGGCCCCATTGGCGAAAGCGCGCCTTGGGTTACAACCTGTTTTGGTTAACAAATGGACCTCCGGAATGGATTATGGTTGTAAACCAAGGTACGACTGTACTACTTTTAGAACTGATATTCATCCATACTATTGTTTAACCACAGTTTGTTTCCTTCTATATAGCTAAACTGATAAGTGCTTACTTCTACAGGGTGATTCCCATAGTTGATGGCCTGTCAGTACATGTTTCATCATAATACATGCACCAGGAAACAAATCTTCAGTTCCATTTTTGACATGTGTATTGGTAATAAAAATTACTTAAGTGTAAGAATTAAATCTAAGAAAAACAAGATAAGCTTTTCTAGCACAGTACTGCACAAGAACACACTAGTGTTCTTTCAAGGTTTCAGCACCTTACCAAGATAAATTTAGATCAGTACTTACGTTCTCATATGAGAGGTACCAGTACCTGTGCTATGAATATGATACACTCAGCCATGGAAACTTTTTGCCCACATTCCAGATTTGTTATGACTATTCAGTGATGCAGGAAAACCATTTCAAAATTATTATTTCAAATGTCTGAGGTTTGAGCTCTGCAAATTAAATTTCCAGAACTAAAGGCAGGTAAGCCCTGTCTTCCATTAAGCCCCTGTTAAAATTAGAAAGGGGGTGGGGAGGAAATCCCCTAGATAAATAATAAATATTTCTATACCTGATTGAAAGTGCTAGCTCTATTTTTTTATCATGGAGCAAGAGACAGGGGCATCTGTGTCTGGAAAGAGTGGCAGGAGCAAGTACTTCCAGCTAGAAAAAAATAGCTGTTACCTTTTCATTTCTTAAATGTTAGACGTTAGATACATAGTATTAGCAACACTTTATATCCAAACAAAAATATAAAACAGAGAACAAATTAACTGTATTTTAGCTGGGGTGACTGGACTGCTCTGCCTCTTAATCTATATCCATTAGAACCAATGCAGTACACAGACTAGGTCTACTATGTTCTCTGTGTGGTGAATTTGGTATTTTAACAAGTTTCCTGTGAAGGGAGTAAGCCAAAGTTAAACCTTTGCACAACTAGCTGTTGCCAAAACAGCAGCAGTTTAAAGGGGTATGGTCTGATTTATGTGATACTTGTACTATTCATTGAACTGACAATGTATTATTTAATAAGGAGATTTGGAAAAGTGTAAATAAGGGTTTTCTACATGTATATCACCTCTGCATCTTAAAGACAGTTGATAAGACAACTGCTGGTGGCTGCATAGATCTAAATTACTGTGTATCAAACACTTATGTCTGCTTTATATTCCACATGTGGAAGCTACCCAAAATGCCTCCATGTTATCATGTTTAATTAACATTGTGGGGCATAAATGCTAGTATTCGGCTTAATGTGACTATGCCCCATCTATGTTTAAGTCAACAATTCTGGCTCAGAAAGCCACCATATGCACAAATGATGTGCACTTGCTTGCATTTCCTTTCCTGCCACTTTGCCCCACCCATCGAATATGTGAGAAAAGAAACCAGGATTAAGGCTTCAAAACAAGTCAGGATATGGTTTAAAGATGTCTTAACAATTTGGATTTTTTTTTTTTTAAGCCAGGGTTCACACATTATGGAAATGTATGGTTAATTCCTGAATCCTGGTTAATTTTGCCACATGCGAAAGGTGAAGAAAAGTCTCTGGAAAGGGTGCAGGTGCAAGTTGTTTGACACTGAGCCAAGAGATTTGGTTTAGTTTCATGTGAGAATGCTGCCATTGTGATTTAGTCCCGTAGTGAAGAATGTGTCACATGAACATCGGCTGTTACCAAAACTGTGCAGCACTGGGATGAGCAAATTCCATGTCATTGATTGATTCATGAGGTGACCAGAATATGCTGCACTGCCTGGTCGATGCTCACATGAGGGTTTAATATATGAAGTAGGCCTCATATGGAACACAATGCTTGTGTAAGATCTGTTACCTATTTTTCTGTGACAAATTATTTCTCATCCTATGTCTAATACGACTAGTTATCAAACTTTTTTACATTTTTGCACAAGTACTGAAACAGAAAAGTGATCCATTTAAGTCCAAAGCAGCACTGAATTAAAAATAAGCATTTAAGGCTGCAGTCCTATGCATGCCTAGCAAAGAGCAAGTTTTACTTAATACAGTGGGTTTTATGAGTAAACATGTATGAGGGAGCGCTGTAAAAGTAGAATAGTCAGATGTAGGGATTCACAACATTTTTTTTAAAAAAAGCTATGAAAAAGGTTATGTTAATAAGTGTGGAAATTCAGTACATTGTGTGCACAAATGAAGTACTAAAAAACCCTATAAGCATACTGGTTCATTATTTATACTGAATTTGATTTAAAATGTATAATTTAGAACTTTTGACATATTAGTCAAATCCAAAATAATTCTAAAATTATAAAAGCTAGTACAGTAGTATTTCTAATTAGAGTAGAATTAAATGATAACTTTTATTAAAATAATGAAGGTGAATTTCCATTGCTTCTTGTGTTTACTACTTTGTTAAACAGTGTTCCCCTTAGCCATGTCAGAAACATATTACATTTTCAATGCAAATGTATTAATCTGGGTAAATTCCGTATTAATTCTTACACTACGTTGAGATGTAATTTGGATTATAATTAATCTAAAGTGGCACTAGATTTAAATGACAATATAAATGAGGCATTAGGAGGCTCTTGCCTTCTGAATGAATATTCAGCAAACATAGCTTGATTATTGCCAAGTCTCTGTTTGAAAGCCTCAGTTTGAGATAAGGAAGGCAAGGCAGAACAACAGTTTACAGAACTGTTTGGGCACTAAACATGTTAATCCTTCCTTTTCTAATAGATTTGATGCTAAAGAGTGGTGATAGTATTTTTCTGTCTAACTTGTTAAAGCTGTGATTAACATATTGGTTTTCCTGGGACTTCTTTGGCAAGATTTTCAACACTTAATTCAGGAGAAGAAAGCCTAAATTAACATTCAATTATACATAAGCAGTTATGTGGTCATTATGCATAGTAGTTAGCTGTGCTGAGAATTAAGCCTTTTGAATGAATGCCTGATAATGCAGAATTAGTTTAGAGAGGTCTATCAAAGAATTCAAAAGGTGAGATTGAGAATTTGAAATACGAACGATTTTCAAGCTAAAACTATCTTACACAGTTTTTTGGTTGCCGTTCTTCATCAAACACTCCAGCATTGGTTGGTCCAAATTAAACCTGGTCCATCCAAAAGTATAATTCTCATGGAATCTTAGAAATTTCCCCACACTCTTTCTACTGACAATCACCATTTTTGCCTATTAGCCCATTAACATCATGGCTTATTCTAAGTTCTGAGGTCTTTCCAGTAGATAAACTAGGTGCATAAGATCTCTGAAAGATATTACAATGCTTTTTTGATGAAGCACATGGAAAATGTTTCACAAGGGGCTTTGCCTATTTTTTTCATGACTCTTCCGTGTGGACTTAGTAATGAGCCTGAGCAGAAAGTTCTTCTGTCCATTACCTCTCTCAGAGAATGTATTTCAAGAAAGGGATAAGCATACTTAAAAAGAAGCCTACAAACATAGAGTCACTATAAACAGGTCCCTGGATTTCAAAAGCTAAATAAACTCAGTGCAATGTAGGTTTCTCAATGGTAATAGAGACTGGCCATAACATTTTGAAATGTTGGGTTGAAATAAACGACAGACGAATGGCAAGTGTCATCTGGGAGGTACAGAAAGAAAACTTCCCATCATTGAAAACCAAATGCAAGATGAGATTTATTCCTTAAATAAATATGGCATAAATACCCATCAGTATCTTCACTATGTTTTAAACAATATTTTAGGAGTACCTTAAGAAATATCGGCCAATTCAGTTTTTACTAAACTTGCATGTAAAATGGTATTTTCTGTATAACTAAACATCTTTATAGTGAATACAAGCACTTTTATATGCTGCTGTCATTGGAATACAAGGGAAAGATATATGACTACCTGAAACTAATAGGCTTCAACCTGTTTCAGCACTTCTTCTGCTTCAATGAATCCAGCATAATGTAACTAGGAATAGCGTGCAGCAGAAGTAGCCAATGTAATATTCATTGTGACCATAGATTTCCATCTCATACATAAAAAGCATGGATGAAGTCACATATTTGCCAAATCAAACACAGAAAAAGCCTTGTGTTTCCATGCCAGATGCTGGCCTTGGGTTTGTTTGTGCACAAGTAAATGTCATGACATAAGAGTTTTGTTTTCAAAGACAGTAGCTTTCATTACTGGGCTTTGTATATTCCCAGAGATCAATATTACCCAATTCCTAATCCGTTTTCAATGATATTTCCTCTTTCTTAGGCTGAATCATCTGCAAACTTTTTCACTGGATTTTCTGTATTCCCCCTCCCCCCAATTAAATACTAGATAAATGCCCAGGAAGAAGGAAGATTCCTGAATCTAAGTGATCATATATCAAGAACAGGAGCTGGGGTAGGAGAAGAAGCTTTCCTACATTCTTAGGGCTGCAAGGCAAACAAAATTTGAAAGCAGGGGAAATTTTCAAGTGGTATCTAATCCTACGCTTATGAAAAATTAATATGCCATCAGAGGAATCACAAGTACAGCTAAGATTAATGAAAGGCGCTTAAAAAATTACAAGCACACAAACTGATTTGATTAAAAAATAATCTCACTAGTCGTCCTGTAATATTCTTCAACTTATCCGCATCTATCCTGTCAGATGGTTATGATTAAAAATAGGTCAATGGAAGGCTACTGATAGAAATCACATGCAAAATACACATGCAGTAGATAATAACAGGAATGTCCAGACGGTTTTAAATGAAAGACTATTTAATAAGATTTTTTAAAGAGTGACAAAATTCTAGCATCTTACCAGAGTCTTTACTAGCTTTTTTGCCTTCACTATTATTTCTCTCTTTCTCACACGTGTCTTTATCATCAGCAACAGACACTGATGAGCTTTTAGCAGACCCTTCTGCATCTTCAACTTGTTCTTCTGCGAATGAGCACAAAAAATTAAAAGAAGCTAACTTAGGGACCATTCAACATTAATTGTAAACATGTTCTTTAATTAGAACTGCACTAAATTTATATATTTTTCTCAGAAAGGAACAAGTGAAAAGAATAGCACTTTAAAAGAGATCCAGTATTAATGATTAATCATTTGCAAAATTTCAGATTCAGTCCAGAAATTGCAAACATTTCTTTATCAGAACACACAGCGCTAGCCAGTGTGACAAATCAGATGTTTCATATTTGCCATTCACTGGCTGTAAGTGATTTGTCTCAATAAACGTAAACACAAGTCGGGTCTGAACAAAGGCGGCACATGCAGCAATCTATCTGAAAGCAAAGAAAAGCTTTCAAAAATAAAATAAATCCTATTAGAATCTGTACATCCTGCTAATTGCAATACGTAAGTGCTGTGTTGAATCTAAACATTGAGAACTCTCAGTTTTCATCTCCAGGAGGAGCTATTCAAGGTAAATGACAAAACTTGGTATATTGCTTCTAAGGAAGCCGCAATACCCACACCTCACTTACATGTTCACACCAGCTAGATTACATGAAAATCTTCACAGTAACTCAACCCAATTTAATTATTCTGTAAATCTTAGCTATGCTGCTACTAGTGGATTAATCTGTTTATGCAGTTAGCTTCTATGCTGGGGCTATGTAGCACTAATCCGTGAAAGGCCTACTGTTCCTTTTCATCTTGTGATCATTTGTCTCTGACTGTGCTGATGTCACATTTTAATGAATTTTAGAAATCTGAGTAATACCAGATAACCAGACTTGCAACTCCCTACAGCACAGCATGCTGTTTTCATTGCAATACAAACAAAAAAAGAAAGAAAGTCATATTTCGCAGTTCAGGTAGGAATTATACAAATTAGGAGGGGAAGGTAAAATGGGATTCAAAACACCAGGCTGCTCAATTTCATAAAATCTTTAATGACCATATAAATTAACCCTGGAAAGGCAAAAGGTCACAGACATACATTTGCATACACTCCTCTATTCACTTTTGATAAGCAGAGCTTTTACGCAGGGAACATGATACAATTAACCCTTCAGGAACCGTACAAAATGCAGCTACCGACATTTTAAGTGTCAAGCATTAACTGAAAATTACACACTGCATAAAATTTTCATTGTAAATGCTATAGTGATTGAAAGGGGAAATCGTGGCCCCTTCCGCACCCCATGTTTTATTAATAACATTCTGACAGCAGAATGAAATATCCTCTGTCATATGGAGCAGCTGAGCACAGAAAAATTGCTACTTAGTGCCTTACTTGCCAACTCTGCAGTGGAGCTGCATGGATGGGTAAACAATTGGAATCAGCAATGCCGAACTCTTAAAAAAACACATTTCATTTAAAAAAAAATGTTTACTACAACTTTTAATTTTAAAAGGATCTGAATGTTTTGCATTGATTCTGTTTGTGTATACAAAGAAATGCTAGCAAATTAGATATCAATGACTACTTCATTCAACTGTATTTGAAAGGGCGGAAGCAATCCTCATTTTTTTTAAAAAAAATATTGATGCAGAATGACCAGCACAAATGGAATAAACAATTCTCACTGCCTTAGCATGCTTTCTTCTTCTTCTTTCCCTCTCTCAGTGGTATTACTAATCAAACACTGTAGGCTCCCTGGTCACAGTAGGAAGCAAGACTATGTTTGTTAAGGGTGATGGGGGAGCACAGTTTGGGATGCTGTAAGCCTGTGATCGTGACTAGATTGGGTTGTACTAATGCCAAGTACACAGGCACACACACTCACACCATGCATCTAGTCAGAACCTATGGGCTAATACAGCCTCTGGCACTTTCATTTTGACTCGAGCTCTGGAATGGACGTTATTTTCTCCTCCTCCTAGATTTACCAGTCCGTTCCCTTTGGGCAGGAAAATGAAGTGTCAGAGTGATACTGAGTGTCCTTATCTTGAGGGGGCATAAAATTGTAAAGGCTGTCATGGTAATCATTAATAAAACAGAGAGGGGGGGAGAGAGAGAGAGAGAGAGAGGGAGATGGGCAAAGAGAAAATCATGAAGGTACTAAAAGAATAGCCAAAGTATCATCATCTGGGTCTCATCAGACAATTTTTGCAGGGTGCTCTTTTTCTGGTATGTGTTTTAAGTATGAGAGAAATTCCCAGACATGTTCTCCTATACATCATCATGGTGTCTGACCTCTGCCTGACCCTGGCAACAGTTTGAGAAATCTAAATGTGAACAAAGACTCTGTGTCAGCAGCAGGGAGAGATTGTGGGGTAGACTTTCCTCCATCAACTTAATCGCAAACAGCAGTTTTTAGGCCATAACTTTACAGGGCTCCACCAAGCCACAAACACATAACCTTTGGAGGTGAAACTGCCCTCTACCCCTCCTCCCTTCTGTGATTTTTCTCAGTCCTCTGGTACTTCCTTTGATGTAGCAAGGCAATTAGATCTAATGTTCAAGTACTGCAAGCCTGTTTTATGGTTTCGAAGGTGAGAGCTGTTTATTACAGGTAGGCTCCCGGGGGCCATAAAAGCTTTGCAAATTTTAATCATGCAAAAAACTAATCAAATGTAACTTATACACACCATAAAAATTAATATCATTATTATGCACTATTTAAATTGGTTGTCTTGGCTTTTCAATGGCAGACACATTAAGAAAAATATTTGGCATTCATTTCAGAAATATGTCTGGCTTTCCTTTCGGAAACCTATTTCAGAGACAGAAATGACAGTGGAGCTGATTTTACTGTCTTAAAAAAAGTGGCAAAGGGCTGCTGATTTCTTGCAGTGTTACACTGTTGCAAATGTCTTTAATGAACTGCAGAAAAAACGTAGCAGTCACACATACAAGCATATTAAGATGCCGAGAAGTAAAAATATAGACTAATTCCTATAATTCTTAAGGAATTTCCAAAACAAAAAGTAACATCAGACAGTTCATAGCATCAGCACTTCAACAACTTGTACTTATTGCTTCAAAGCGTATTGTTCGATCGTAATGTCGTATTTTAATCAACAAAGATATCTGGGGGAAGTGTGCATGTATGAGTTCACACCACTATAGCTACTAAAAGATCTATGAGTGTGTTTAGATATGAACAAGTCCTTGTGGTCTGTTTTAAATTTACAAGAGTTCTACCTATATACGCTTACATATGTAAGCTTTGAAAATAAGTAGAACATGGAATTCAGTCATATTTCAATAGCTAACATAACACTCACCATTGCAACATGATATTTTATTCTCACCTGGTTTTGTTTTATCTAAATACTAAAATGCCTTTGAAGTCAAGTCCAAGTTTAACCACTGTCAGCCTTTCCCCCCCTGAAACCTGTTTTGAAGTACGCACAGTATTAAAAGCTGCACAGTTTGGAATGCTTATCATTAAAACTGGGCAAAACAAAAATTACCAACTGAAATATACATGTCCTTATTAATTATGTTTACACAATTAATACATGGGAAATGCATATTTCAGAGACCAGTTCTTTCCAGCATCATAACTTTTATATGCCTGTTGTCTTTGCCCATGGAGTTTTCTTGGCAGGGATACTGGAGTGGCTTGTCGGTTCCTGCTCCAGATGGATCATGTTTGGTCAAAACTCTCCACTATGACCTGTCCATTTTGGGTGGCCCTGCACGGCATAGCTCATGGCTTCTTTGAGTTATTCAAGCCCCTTCACCATGGCAAGGCAGTGATCCATGAAGGGGCTGGAGGAGACTCTTGAGAGTCCCATGGACATAGGCGCCGACTCCATGGGGCCTGAGGGGGCCCGAGCCCCCTCAAAAATTCGTTTGGGGGGGCTCTGCCCCCCCAATAATCTCGAGCGCCCCTCCAGCAGAGTGCCATCGCCGCCCCTCCCCCAGCCCAAAATGCACAGGGTCGGGCTGCATGCCTCCTGCCCTCCCTCCCGAGCAAAAGCTCCACCCAATTTCCTTCGGAGCTGATTAATAGGCGCAGCACGCTCTCCCCTATTCGCTCACGAGGAGGCGGCGCCACTTTATTTGCATATTCATGAGCTTATTTATTATTCATGAGCTTTCATTTATTATTCATTATTTATTATTCATGGGCTCCCCCAATATTTTTTATAAGTCGGCGCCCCTGCCCATGGACTCTGGTGTGCTCTGGTCCATGGGGTCATGAAGAGTCGGACATGACTAAACGACTAAACAACAACAAGTTCTTTCCATGTAATGCTATACTTCCAAGTTACAGAGGACCCTGTCTTAAAGATACTTGCCCATTTCTGCCACCACGAGTGGTGGGGGAGGATACAAATGGCAGTAAACATAGACCAGATGGAGAACTAGTCTACACAATCAAGATGGCAAGAGCAGAGATTTGGCCAGGAAGCCTGAACCTGCAGGGAAGCTGCCTAACAGAACTTGGATGGCAGGATCTGAGTTGCAACGGTTGGCAAAGAATCTTCCTCAAGGATCTGTTGTTCCCAAGATGCTCAGGTAGCAACTAAAGGATTTTATAGTGGAGCTGGCTGCTTCTGGATCAGCAGGGCCTGATCTGAGTCATTACTCAGTGCCTACCTGTTTCCTCTGAGTAAGCCTTGCAAAACGGAGACCTTGGTCAACAGAAAAGGGGCTGCAACACCACTTCTTTGCTTTAATGCAGCTCCATCACTGTCACTGTGTAGCCTCCATGGATAGGGTGTCATCTGGGGGCGCTAGCTGTTCATCGCCCTGTGGGGTAAGCTTCTGTGCCTACTCTTCAGACGTTTCATAGGGTCTGGAGTATATGGGCACAGATGGATCCTCCTAACACCACTAAGTGGGATAGTACACCATTGTGATATCTATAATGGCCTACAATATTAAATGTGTCGGTTTAGAAGTCCTTCAATGTTCAAAGCTCTTCCTATATTTTACCTCAATAATGTTTACAACAACTCTAGATAGTAATCAGTACTATTGCCCCCATGTTGCCATTGGATAAAGTGAGGATAAAGTAATAATAACAATAGTGGGATGTCTACGGCCACAATGAGAGTGGCCAAGGTGAGATACAAATCAGGGACTTCCTGGCTCGCTACATCAACTCTTTCTGAAAAAAGACTTTCTTAATAAGAAAAGCTGGACAGTAAATTAGTGTCAATTATTTAATGAATATTACTACAGATGCCAGGCCTTAAGGAAGAAAGGAAGAGATTGTCTTGAACCAACAACATCATTAGGAAAGGTCCTTTCCTGCTTGCATATTGAAAGACTGGATTGTACCCTAGAATAACATCCTCAAATTATTTTAACCACAAGGTGCCTTATAGCTTATGCCAAACCTATTATGACCTAAGCGTTTATTTACTAGAGTACAGTTCTCCAGATATATGGCAGCTTCTGATATTGTAAGGTGCAAGTGTGTGTGTGTACACACACACACACACACACACACACACGAGAGAGAGAGAGAGAGAGAGAGAGGGAGGGAGGGAGAGAGGGAGGGAGGGAGAGAGGGAGAGAGGGAGAGGTGCCGATTCATGAAGAAGTGTAGGTGATAGCAAACAAACATCCTGTAGTGTGATAAAACCCAATATTCTGATTAAATCCCCACATGAAGGAGCTAAACTTTTTGAAGATCCCATCCCTCTGATCTCATTTTTGACAATCTCTCTTACACCCACCCATCACCCAGTCCTCATCTGTATTAGAATTGTTTTAAGATGTTACTGTTTTATCACTTGCTGTTTGCCATCCTCGACATATAAATTTAATAATAAATGGCCACCAACAGTTGTGTGCCACTTAGAACAACACTTCACTTATCCGATGAAGCAGGCTCTAATCCATGAAAGTTTGTGCCATTAAAAACATGCTCTCGTCTTTAAGGTGCCACAATACAGTTTTGGCTGCCACAGACTAACACATCTACTTCTCTGGAAATACTTTTAAGAATCTCTAAACTGAAGTTTTTAAAAGCTGAAGACCCATATTCCATCACAATGTTTAAATATCCCAGCAATACATGATTAAAGATAATGGTATATTAGCCTCCCAGGTGTAGTATCCTTATAGCAGTGAATATATGTGTGCTGGGGGTGATAGCACATACAGAACTCTGTGAACACGCTCAGTAATTGATCTGGAATCTTGGACACAAGAGGTGACAAACCATGCTTTTAATTTCAGATCCTAGGAGCTCAATGGACCGATTTAGTTCCCAACCAATGGTGCAAAAATTTATTTTATATTTTACACATAAGTGAATGGTTGCGACTTAGTACTATGGAGAAATTAAAGAGCTATTGTTGAGGGCAACAATGTGAAGTGAGCAAAATCTGCTCATTAACCCAAAACTGGATCACCCAGCTACCACTGATATCAAGAAGCAACATTCCTGCCCTCCTGCTAATAGTAGTTACAGGACGCAGGAATATTTCACACACTTACCACCAACACAACCGGATAGGGGGAATACAGGTCCCCTCACCCAATCAAACCTGAGAGGAGCTTTTAAATTGGTACCAGGGAGGCATTTCTTACCTTTCCCTATGAGTCTTGTGCTCTAATCAGGTTGAGCAAGAAGCAGAATCAAGCCCATTTTTATGCTTGTTTGGGAAGCAAGGGTGACAATAACAAAGATTGTGGAAACAATTAGACCCCTGAATCACTTTTTTAAAGAATTAAGCAGCCTTTAGCCAATTTGACAGTAAAAGGGTCAGGCAGCCAAACTAACTAAAACTGAGAAATTCCAAAGCTTCTTTTTCTGAAATGAAAGCAGCAGATTTTGACAGCTGGCTATTATAGCCTCATTTTTTTTATTGCTCAACATCTGCACAACATGAGAAGCAAACCCCTTTCTCAAAGAATCCCTACTCTGTTGTGTAACAGTCCAAACAGATTACTCCTATTCTAACCACCCCACCTGTTCTTTATCCTCATTTTTTCAATTCAACCTACCCTTGTTGTACAGAAAATTCCATCTCTTTCCTCCTTATTTCCCCCCATATCTGATTTCTATGAATCGATGGATGAAGAATGGTATATAAATTTAACTCATAAAATAAATAAAATGTAACATAATGAGCTCAGTAGTTTTAAAGAAACAACTAAAAGGAACAACACAACAGAAGATCCCCATTTCCACTCCATCTACTAAGGCCTATGGATTCAGGAAGTTATTCTTCTGTTTCATGCTGCCCATCAAGCAACTACAACAGAATTCAAGATTACATAATGTATAATCGTAAATGTGCTGGTTTGCTCAACATGTAAGCCTCTATCCACTCAGTGAGTCTAGATTTCATTCTACTTTATTTTATTGGTCTAATAGTAACAAAAACGTATAAAAATCATATAAAAATCAAACTGAATTTTGATTATTACAGTTTTAAATTTTGATTACTACAGTTCTACAATTTGTTTTTCAAATGATGAACAACAGGTCCTCTGTAAACCTTCAGGCCAGACAAGTTACTCTTTCCCTTGTTCTTGCCTGAGGAACTATTCAACCCATATATTATTTTCACCACCTTATTCAGTTTGCTGACAATAACAGATAAGTAAGACTTTGTTTCCAGAGCTTGGTAGGTTACTAAATAAGCAATCCATTAAAACAGTGGTTCTCAATTAGCTAAGTACTGTGGACCTCTGTTTTTCAAAAGCCAAACTATGGACCCCTACTTCTGAAAATTCTGATATATCTATGGTAGTTTTTGTTTTGTGAATGGTATCACAGACCCCCTGGGTGGGTTACACGGAACTCCTGGGGGTCATATACGTCTGTTGGCCTGTGTTTGGCTTATTGGGTTGCAAGCTGGTGATGGCTAATATATGCCCTCTCTTCCTTAAATGTTACTGTTACTATGTCACTTTTAACAATGAACTGCCTTAAAACAATAATAAAAATAGAAATAACATGAAACATGAAACCAAGTATAAAAGCAAGAATACAATAAGACCTAAACTGCACATCTAAAAATATGCATTTAACACGAACAAGTCCTACCCACCTCATTTAAAAGTCCACAGAGATAACCAGTTACCCTCCAAATTAAGGATCAAAGGCTAAGATAAGTTAAATGTTTTTGCCTGGCACCTAAAATACAGACAGCACCAGGTATGCTTTCCTGGGGAGTGCATTCTGTAAATGGAGAGCCACTACTGGAAAGGCCTGTTCTCATGTCACCTACTCTGCACCTCCCTTGAAGAGGACACATGGAGAAAAGTCTCCGATAATGAATAATGTGTCTGGGTTGGGTCATACGAGGAGAAGCTGCTCTGGAGGTACTGGGGTCTTGAGCTATGTAAGGCTTTATGGCTAAGAACTTTGAACTGAGCCTGGACACTAATCGGTAGTTGGTGGAGTTCCGTCAAGATTGGAGTTAATAAGCTCACACCATCTTGCTCCGGTCAGCAATCTGGGGCAAGATGGTCTGAGAATATAAACAACTAAATTAAGATGGGCAAGTAAGCACTGAAAAGTAATGAGTCTATGCCAGGGAAGAGAGGGAGAAAGTGATTAATAGCGGATGGATAAACAACGACAGGAAATGAATTCCACTCCATATGGGTGATGAACATGTTTGACTTCTAAAATGTTAAACTGACAAAGTGCAACTAAGTGAAGAAGATGTAACATCCATTTGTCTTCAAATATCTGTACACACATTTTAAGCGTCTTTCATTTGCCTCTTTCACCCTGATTTCTACTGTAATGGGGAGCTTAACTTTCATGCTGCTCTTCTTACACATGGCACTGTAACCAAAATATGACGGTCCTTGGAAACAGACTTACAATTTAATAATTTACTATTGCCCACCCTAGACAATTACACTTCCCTCTCACATGTCTTGGGGAGTAGGCCTGTACTTGCTACAAACAGCCTTCCAATCTGAAACAGCTACACACCATTCAGAACAGGCCATACAACAGAAATATGGAAACAGGCCTGTCCTTGTGGCAGACCCAGATGTCTACGCTGTTCCTATGTCTATTCTGGCAACAGGATCTATCTATCTATCACTTAATCAACAAAAGTCTCTAAGCAGTTTACCTAAAACACTGTAATTACATAGAAATGTCATCCACAACATCAGGGGTTAATTCACCTGCTCATCTTCCACAATGTGATGTGTACCATCATCTGCTAGCAATATCCCTCTGTGTTCTACACAGCAGAAAAAGACTAGTTTATACGCAAAAGATTAAATGAACGCAAATCTGACACCAGAAATTTCAATATTAAAAATGCCAATGGGAAAACATTTCAGCCACCCAGAGCAATCTGTAAGTGACCTCAGGGTGACCATCCCAGAGCAAAGGAACTTCAAAGAGACACTGCAATAGGAAACCACTGAATTACAAGACATCAAGTGGTTCAGTGCTGTCACTTGTAGACTGAAAGAAGACAAAGGATTTTTAGCGCATTATACGTGTTAATTTGCTTACCACTGCCAACCCTTGACATCAATAAAATATTACAGCAAAATATCATGCAATTAAGAGCTATTCTTTATTAAATCAACACAAGAAAAAATGCTGAAAAGCAGAACTAGTGCGAAAATATATAATTTACCTGTAATATCTTTTCCTGTATCACCTACAGCTGAACGTTTTAAGTTGTTAAAAGTTTAATATGCATTTCAGCTTCACATCGGAACAAAATTGGCTACACAAAATCATACATTTGAAAGTTACCTCAAAGGTCCTCCAATCTAACTCCCTGTTTGTGCAGAAAATATACAGGGTTATGTTTTGAAATTTTGTTCCAGGGCTTCCATTTTTAGCGCACAGCACAGTCTTGCTCAGGTAGCGTGATGAGAAAAACGTTTGTGTTACACACTATGGATTTCAGCCTATCTTTACCCAAATGAAGAAAACAAGGAAAAGCACAAGGTCTTTTAAATTTAAAATAAGCCAAGCAAAGATGCAATTTGAAGAATAAATTTCTATGTAGAAGCATAAATTGTGAGGCCATTAGACAGAAAGGTAAATAAGAATGGCTAAATGAAGTCAGAGAAATTGTGGGGCGAGGGGGGGGGGAGAGCTAAATAAATTCCTTTTATCAGTCTTCGGTACAAAAGCTTGGAGGAAAATATCATCTGAATTTATTGGGTGTTGTTGATAGAACACCTTTAAGGCTCATTCAGAAACTTCAGTCATTTTTGGTTCAGAAAAAAAAGGCTACTAAGGGAAATGAGACAGATGGTTACACAATTTTGAATAACATGAACAGAATAGAGACAATACGTTTTGTGTCAAAATACTAAAATCTAGACTTGTCCAATAAAATTAAGTTTAGGTAAAGGAAAAGAAAACAACAAACAAAGCAGAATTTATTTACACAGGGGATATGGCTCAGTCCATAGAGCATGAGACTCTTAATCTCAGGGTTGTGGGTTCAAGCCCCATGTTGGGGAAAAGATTCCCGCACTGCAGGGGTTGGACTAGATGACACTCATGGTCCCTTCCAACTCTACATTCCTATGATTATACAGTTGCTGTATAATCTAATAGAAGCATAGCTATCCCTGTCATGCCTTGCCATTTTCTTGGGGTGAGATGGAGATGGAATGCAGGACCAAGGGAACCTGACACTCGAGAAAAAATTCTGGGCTTTGGTCTGAGCTAGCAAAATACTTCTTATATACTTAAAAATGGGGAACTACTTTAGCTGTTTTTCTGCCTCACAATTTCACTTGAAAGACAGAATTATGAGTGAAGCAAACAGTTTAAAAATAGCATACAAATTAGGGGGAAATCAGTACAGATTTGATTTGAAAAGCAATGGCACAGAAATGCTTTACTGGCTGCTAAATATTTTATGACTAAAATTTTAGCAATCTTGCTTGTACCCAAAATATGAGTGCATGCTTTTTAAGCTGTCAACTATCTTCATTAGAGCCTTCTTTGGTGTTAGAACGTGTGTGTGTGTGTGTGTGTGTGTGTGTGTGTGTGTGTTTGTGTGTGTACACAGGAAGAACTGTGTCAGATCACTATCACATTACTTACACTTTGAGCTAAGGAAATAAATATATGTCTAAGGTGCCTCAAATGGCAAGACTACACATTAAGCTTTAAAGTTTAGGTTGCCTTGTCTTCTGAGGACCCAGAGTGGTAGATGAGGCAAGACACTTTTCAAACCAGATCCCTTCAGGGTACCCTGCAGGCTGTAGTCCTAGCCTGAAGCAAGGAAAGAGTTGGGACCTCAAAACGGCGCTTTAAAAATACCTATCCCTTAGTTGGACCTAGGCCAAAGCCAGACGATACAGCACTTGATGAAAGCACATAAAGGTTGTGTATTCAAAGTATGTTATAATTTTGCGCTGCCTCAGGATACTTGAACCATGCCTCTTGCAGGCATTACAACTGAGCAAGTGTGAATCTTCCTTCATAAACTGTTCAGGCTTGTCCAATGTAACACGTTTTCTCCTGGCTATTGACAACAGAATACCTGCAGCCTTGCTCCTGAACAACTATTAGGCTATATTTGCTGTTTGCCCAGCCATGTGTGTCTGTGAATAGCAGATCAACCTCTCCTAGTGCACTTCCCTAAGAAAGCATCCCTGTCTTTTTCAAAACACACCCTGTGTATTCATCAGGTAAGGAAGCTAACACTGCTTTCTATATAACAGACTGTGAACTTGATGGTATGCAGAGAAGGGAATCCATTTCTCATTGCATCCTTTGGGAAATGTATGCCAGAAGAAATATAATAAAGGTATATGAAAAAGGTTTCTTTGGGGATTTTATCAGATAACAATTATACCAGATCTGTCAAAGACAAACACACAAACCAATCCAAGATTATTTTTTGTTAGTGTGGAATATTTTGTCTATAAGCAAATAATCAATGTGATGTTTCTTTAACTAGCTACAAGGAAAATAAATAACTTCAATGGATAACATGGAAGAATGCTACCAAATATGAACTTCAGGATGTTTGAGTTCTGTAATCTCTCATTTCAGTAAATTTGAAGAAGGCCCATCATACTATTGCTCCTGCAATGTCAAGACATACATCAATAAATTGCAAATAACTAAATTAAAGAAAAAGTAGATTATAGTTACAAAAAGTAATAAACAATTCCTAGCACTCCAACAAAACACTAAATTAAAAGCAGGACTGATTCAATGCATATATATTATTTACACTTCAAATATTATGGAAGAAAAAAGACACAAGAATCATGACTGTAATAACCATGAAGATGCAGTTGCCAAACAAACAAAAACTATCCACAAGTCGATTCAGAAAAAAAAGTAACTCAGACTATGCATGCACCATACATTTAAAGCCCTCCCCCCCAAGAATCCTGGAGTTTGTTAAGGGTGCTCTGTGAGGGACTCTTTGCAGTTCCTAGGATTATTTTTTGGAAGGTGGGAAGGGGGGTGAATGTGCTTTAAATGTATGGTGTATGTACACAGCTTCCCTATAATTTGAAGTATATTTTGTCAGATGCGCAACATACGGCTTACTCATGAAAAGTGATGAATTTGTTCAAACGACATACACACACACACAATTTTCTTTGAAGTATAACACAAGAATGTTACTGTATTGCAAAGAACTCCAAGGTTAGAAGTGTGATCCTAAACGTGTATACTAATTTGATACAAAGTACAGAGCTCTGTTAAGTTTGCAGCTCCAAGAAGTTATACACAATCTGTCCTGCAGAAAGGGCAAAACGACCCATTTAAGTGTGGATGGCTCACAGTTGCTTCAATGGCTAGTTACCTTGCAATAAACGCAGAAGCAGAGTCCTGCCATTTATTTATTAAATAAAATTTAAAATGCATATATATGCCCTGTCATGGTGTGTGGGTGGGTGCTGAACAATGTATTCTTACATGTATACTATGTATTAAATGTATATCATCTACACTTAAAATTTCCTCCATGACCATTTAATCCAGCAGAACTTTACCAATATCACATAAAGTTAACAGTTCAAAGATGGTTTCCTTAAACTTTTATCTCAGTATTCTGTGGGGGAAAGATTTGGCCATTACAGGCACTCAAACACAAAGGTAAATAAAGTTCTTAAAATGAATGCTGATAATATGGAAAGCTCATCTTTACTGAGTAGGCACAAATTCGATCCAGCAAAATAGAAACGGTTTGATCCCCCTGATTTTATAGGACTAAAATCAGACTTGATTTAACAGAACTTAGATAGCTGAGTCACATGGTGTTCCTACTAAGTAGCATATGACTATGAAGGTTTCTGATTTGAGAGTTGTGCTTAAAGCATTATCTGCTTCTCAATTGTTCTTACAATATTTTAGGTCCTTTTTACTTAAACAAATCCTAACAATAAGGGTCTGTCAGCAAATATAGCCTTACAAGGTCCTGTAGTAATCAGTTTATGTGGAATGCAGCCAAATAATAAAAAACACCACAACTTATATTCCCCAAATGGTGAATTATGTCAGATAGAAAAATGCATTAGCTCAGCCACCTTATACCTATAATGCTATTTCACTGAATTCTTTATGAAAACTGAATATATGGCTCAAGTTATTGTTACTTAAACTCCCTAAATGAAATAAAGAAAGAAATGAACAATTTAGGGTTGTGAAATCAGCCAGTATAAAATTATTTAGTTCACAGCTACAGCTACCATGGTCAAATAACTTAACCCTAAAAGAAAATACAGTATTTGTTAAATGTAGCTTGTCAAAGCTAAACCTGCTTGGGGGCTGGGAGTTACCGGTAGAAGGAGCTTATCAAGGATTCATAAGAGATCTTTCTGAAAATGGCAGAAACCAGTCCTTGATTACACAATCTGGCATAATCATGGAGTTCTTTCTCCTGTATTCCTACTGTAATACACAAATTGCATGACTATCTTTTATCTGTGCTATTCTTCATAAATGCAAAGGCATTAATTTGTATGGTGCTTAAGGAAGTATACTTGTTAATTATTGTTTCCTTTGCATCCCCACCTTGAATTCAAATCACCTTCATGTGCAGAGCTTTGCCTGCAAGAGGAGTGTTTTACCTACGGGTCATCTGACATCATTGTGACCGACAGATGGGCAACACTGTCCACCTGTCAAAATGGCCTGAGGGGGTAGACAAGGCCAGGATCCAACCTGCCAGCCAGATCTTATTCCCCACCCCCTGCTGTAAGAAATGAGAGATTGGAAGGAGACAGATTATATAGCAGAATTTCCTTCTTTACAAAGGATGCAATTCACATCCAGTTGTGGTTACCAGCAAAATTTTAATTTACATTCATGGGTTTGGATGGTACCCCATTGTTCAGAAGCATCAATTCACTGTTCCCCAATTCATTGTTCAGTAGCACCAATAGACATGTGGAGAACCCAGTAAGGGTCTGAAGTTGAAAGCATGTAGGCAGTGACTGTATGGTGGTTGAATTGACCAGGATCTTCCATGGTAGAGATTTGAAGGAGGTTGTATGCCTTCACTGGTGTTTATTCCTCCTTATCACTTAGCAGAATAATAGTATTATTTTTTTTTAAAAAAAGAAGTTTAATTATCACTAATACTTTAGAATTTGGATTACTCTCATGTAGAACATTTTTTAAAAGTATAGCATATAACCAACCTTGCTAATATATTTCTATATATCGGTAAAGAAGGTGAGAAATCAACTGCATTTTATGGAGCCGGGTCCACCCACAACCAAAGTATATTGTTTCTTCCCAAACTTGCAATAATAAAACTCTCTCTCTCTCTCTCTCTCTCTCTCTCTCTCTCTCTCTCTCACACACACACACACACACATACACACACCATTAAGAAAATTTGTCTTCAGGGTTAGAAAAAAATGTCATGTGCAGTACCGGCTTTAAATGGATGATTTCTTCTAGCTTATCCCAGAATGGCATTGACTTGACAAATGTGGGAAAGTCCACAGCTGTGAGATGGGGGCTTAGGTTGTGGGCTCTTGGTCAATTGAAAGGTTGCATTAAATGTAAATTATAGGTCTGTTACTTAGATATATACCCTTCTCAACCAGGTGAAAGGCAAACAGGTCCTGCACTAATTCACAGATGAACTTGCTGGCAAAAGCAAGCGAAGAGGCAAGCAATTATAACCTTCATCCCGGATGAAAAGGCATTTAATATAAAACTATGCCAAACATGTTCTGTTTTCTTTTTTATATGAAAAACTTTGCGCTTTCTCCTTTCATATATGCTACGCAAAACTGGCAGTAACAATGGCCTTTTATTGAGGATTTATTGAAACAAATCCCTGCATTTTCACTGTTTTTCTTTTCCTTCTAATATTTACAGCTTATTATTAACGCCAACATCACATTTCATCTGCACAAATGCCGAAGGGTAAAAAAAAGTCACACACACCCCTTCTAATGTGACCTGTAGTTAGACAGAAAACAGTTTTCCCAGTCACCGCTTGGCTTCCTGTCTGTGACCTCTGAAAAGCATTGGAGGCCAGGGTTAATGGCCTTTCCAATCTCTGTGATAAGAATTCATTTTGTTCTATTACCAGCAGTTATCTCAGGAGCCTGCTGCATCACTTCAGCAGGGTTCAATCAATGAGAGGACCTAATGAAGTAACCAGCTGTAGCTCTATTTCACCTGGTCAACTCTATCAGACAAATAAGATCTATCAGTCACACAACTTGAAGCCAATCCTAGAAGCATCGTCTACACAAGCTGAACCTGTATGCATATGAACTAATGATAGCTCACCATTTCTTTTCAATCTTTGCTTTTAACGCAGCTATTCAAAGGCATAAAATGGGATAAAAAAGACTGAGAAATGTTGCATTAAGAGGACAGTAACAGGATTAACAACATCAAGAGTCGCAGAATACTGAAATGTTTTTGTATTAATAGAAAAACTTTACTGCCTTCGAGTCTAGAATGCAGTGCTAGAAACTATGTACATTTTCTTAATCTCTCATAAAGGAAAATGTTTTTCTGCAAATATAAAGCACTGTGGATTCTTCCTTAAGCCCTTCAGTGTTATTAAAAGCTGCACACAGAAACTCCATGTGTACATCAAGGTGTTTGTTTTAAACTACAAGGCTGGACTGGAGCACCACAACTAAAGGCTTGAGATAGCCCCAACATTGGAAGAAATCTTTGGAACCTCCGCCAACAGCCTAATAAGGGTTGGGTATTCTTAAGGTAAAGGTAAAGGGAGCCCTGACCATTAGGTCCAGTCGTGACCGACACTGGGGTTGCGGTGCTTATCTCTCTTTATTGGCCGAGGGAGCCAGCGTACAGCTTCCAGGTCATGTTGCCAGCATGACTAAGCCGCTTCTGGCGAACCAGAGCAGCGCACGGAAATGCAGTTTACCTTCCTGCTGGAGTGGTACCTATTTATCTTCTTGCACTTTGACATGCTTTTGAACTGCTAGGTTGGCAGGAGCTGGGACCAAGCAATGGGAGCTCGCCCCGTCGCGGGGATTTGAACCGCCAACCTTCTGATCGGCAAGTCCTAGACTCTGTGGTTTAACCCACAGCGCCACCCGCGTCCTATGGGTATTCTTAATGAGCACCTAATGTTGACTGGCTGGTGGGGAATGGGAAAGTGTGGGGAGAGTAATGGGTGAAATATCATAGAAGAGGGCATGGCTGGCTGGCTGGCTGGCTGAAACCCTGAACAGGATTACTGCAATAACAAACTCAAGTGATTGAAGTGAAACAGGTCGACCCAAGGAAGTAGCTTCTACATATTTGGGGTACTCCCTGTGTATGCATCACTTCAGAAATAAAGGGAAATGGAAGGCTGGGGGAAGAAAGAAAATTGGATCGTGAACGCACCTAACACAGGTGTGGAGAACCTGTGATCCTCCAGATGCTGTTGAACTACAACTCCCATCATCCTTGAGCATTTGCTGTGCTGGCTAGAGCCTATGGGAGTTGTGAGTCCAGCAACATCTTTAGGGACAAAGGTTCTCTACCCCTGCCTTAACAGCTTACAGTGAGCATCCTGCAGGGGGATATTATGTTTGGAGGGTTATACATTGCAAGGTATACTTGTAGTACTGGTATCTTAATAGGTGCTGAAGCAAAATAATTGCCTGTGGTCATCTATTAGTCAAGTGCAAGACAACCAAAATATTTTGCTTTACCACATTTTAAGTTACCAGTTCTATCACTATTATAAATAATAATAAATACTATTTATTAATCAATCAATCAATCAATCAATCAATCACATTCTACATGCATCTCAAGGTGATTTACAAACATACACTATCAAATATAAAAGAATACACTGAAATGCTGTTGGTAATACTGTAATTTGCTACAATTAGTTGTACCCAACATATTTCAATGGAAATATTTACTGTTCTATTTCTGAATCGCTTTCAGTTTCTAAAAATAGACTGTTTTACCTCCAAGAATGTAGTGATTTTATTCTAGATTCAATTTAATTACAAACATTTCTACAAATAAATAGAATACCAATACAGTCAACCACTATTTCATGAGGGGGTTCCGTTCCTGGTCCCTGAATACCCCCCGCTCTGCCCCCCTTCCATCCTTTTAGTGAGATGATTTGTGACATTTCTGGTCACTTCTGGGTTTGGCACCATGCACACATGCATGTCTTTCAGACACATGTTAGTTGGTTGTTGCCTGTTCACACAATCTACATGGCCTATTTAATGACAAATTCTAATGTGCCACAATATTATATTAATAGTATCCATTTTAGCCTGATGCTGAATCACAAAAATACTATGGAAAGCAAAGCAAGAGAGCCCTTATTTTTAGGTATGCACAAAATTATGTATAGCAGTTTTCTTAAGCTAATTAAGATCAATATCAAGAAATGAAATTTGTATCCTCTTAGCAAAATGCCTTCATAACAAATTGAAAGAGGAGAAATTATGGATATTTAAGGTTAAAGAAGAAAGGTGCAATATCTAAATAATAAGATAAAACATGAAAGAATATGCCAACCCCAAAACTTCATAAATGCGTACGGATAATTCTCTTTTATCAATCACTTATATTATGGAAATCAGTTTAGAATCAATGTCAAATAATTATGCATATGTATTTTCTCCATCTAAATACAATTTTAAGATTGTGAGCTGAGAAGTCACCAGTTCAAATATTACCTCAGCCGTGAACTCACTAGGTAGCCTTAGGCAAGCCATTAGTCTCTCAGCTTCAGCCCCACATCTGCAATATGGAGATAATAATGCTAACTTATCTAAAAGGTCTGCTGTAAGGAATGCATGTTAAAAGCTTTGAACATTTAAAATGAACGATGTGTACTTGTTGTTGCTGTTATTATTTGTATTATAGTATGGTATTATAGTTTAATGCACTTGCTAGGATCCAAAGGGCTACTTTAGACACGCCAGAGGGTTTAGTGTCTTATATATTGCAGATTCCTATGCCATTCCACAAACTGCCTTTGAAAGTCCTTGCAATTTCAAAAGTTGGGGCTCAGGAAACAGCCATTCAACAACGCTTGGACACATGAAACTACTTGTGTAGTTCACTGGATCCTAGCCAATGAAACAACTTCCTTTTAATCCCAACTTTATTTAAATCGAAGTAAAAGTCCCTATGAATACCAGTATCTGACATTTATGAACATTTTTCTCTAAGGATAAGCCTACCTGTATACTCCTGAAAGAGGCCTTAAATGCCTGTGTTGCATATGTAAACAGATAACTTTATGCCTAGCAGGCATTTTGGGAACATCTGTCAATTTTTTTATGGAATGCACTGATTGTGGGCTATTGATTGCATTTAAACAAAGTTGTTGCGAAAAAAAATCAGCTAACAATTCGTGTAGAAAGAGTTGATCAATATTTAAATGACTCCTTATTGATTTAAAATTAACTTTCAATTAAGAGATCTATAGGACTCTTAACTGCGACACTTATCCATTCAAGAGAAAATAAAGGTACATTTATCGATACACTTAAACAGCAGTGGCTGGTTTTCTATTGATTCAGTCATTTGCGCTGGGATTCGTTAGCGTCATCGGGCTTTAACTCGCTTACTAGTTCTTCTCAGTGTATAGTACTGCAAGATGAAGGAATGTACGGTACATGGAAAACACAGAAAACCAAGAGCATTTACAGATATACTAAAAGGTAAGGTATTTTATGATTTTTAATTCTCTTAAAATAAAAGCAGGAAGACTTCTCCCAGAAACATACCCTGACAAAACTATGCTTACTAAAGTGAAAAAATACATTGTGTGTATGTAACAGGAATGTAAAATGAATGCAGTCTTTGCTTGCTGTTGCTGTTAACTAACATTCAGTGTCTTTCATTAAATCTATATCAAAGGTGTTTTTAAGGATGGTACTAGAATTTTGTGTTTTAGAATGTTCAAATACACAAATGTAATGTGTGCAGGTTGGGGAAGGTCAAATAGATACAGTACGTGTATCTTATGCTTATGTCATGCTTATGCGTCTGGAAATATTTTAAAGAGAGGTGTGCAGTACAATCTTACATCCATTTACTTGGTAGTAAGTCTAATCATGTTCAGTGGGACTTGGTCTCAGGTGAAGGTCTGCAAACCTTAGGATTCAATACTCTTACTAGGGAGCCTCATTGAATACAATGGGACTTCTGAGCAAACAGGCATCGGATTATCCTTAGTTTCCAGTTTGGTTGAAAAAGCAAGCATATTATTATTGTGCATTATGATATAAACACATTTTAGAGGATTTGGCAAAATTTGGCACTTTTTTTCTTCAGATGTACAAGAAGAAAACAGAAGATTATACATTTCTCATTCATGCACAGAATATCAATGCTACTGGAGCAAGAATACTACATTTTCTGGATATTTTGCATACTGAGGTTGCAATCCTGTAATACTTATCCGGGAGTCAATCCCATTGAACTCAATGGAACTTATTTCTGAGTAGATATGTCTGGGGTTGCACTGTAAGTTAAACATATAATGTAAACATACAGTATCAGTCATATGTATATGGGATTTGTTTTTATTACATTTAGTCTGTAATGCTATGACAACATCTTGTTTTTTGCCTAAACAGAAGGCAACAAAACTAAACAAAAATGTTGATTTAAATGTTCCTGTATTAGCTTTAGGAGGTGAACTTTTGTTCATATTGCCTTTTGCTTTACATTATTCTGTTTAGAGACAAAGGAAGGCAACAGCAAAATTAATAGATTGCTGTACACTGAGAAAAGCTTCCCTGTGCAGCAACACAGTATTATTTGATGTGGGACAGGGTTAACTGAGGATGACTTTAGCTGGCCTTGTTTTCCTAGGCATGACTGTGTTGTATTCTTTCGTGTGTGTTCTCTTTTTCTCATAGCCTAAAAATGTCTGTAAAATGAATCAATAGTATTTTAGCTTGACCTGGTTATTACCTATATATTTTCTGTGAGGCAGTAAAACGAAACAGTACAATTAGGTAAAAACATCATAACTTTTAAAGTTCATTTGTTTTTATTATCTAGTTATATAGTTTGGGAAAAAAGAAAAGAATTTACAGTCAATTTGGTGCTGACCCTACAGAAAAATGTATCTAAATGCAAAACAAAACAAAAATCAGGCTTATTTTATTGCACCTTTAAATACACAACATTTGTTTTGGGAGCAATAAATAAATAAATAAATAAATAAATGTGCCTTAATCCTATCAGAATTAACAGGATTTAAGCATTTAGCTCTGTACGTAAATCCTATTAAATTTCAATGGGATTTACGTGCACTTACACTTTCTCAAGCAAGCACCCTGTGTTCTTTTTATGGCCACTTCAGTTTAAATTGTCCTAAATGTTTAGTTCTAGATTGGTGGATTGGTTGAAATTCAGGGGATTAAGGTCACTAAAATCATGGTTTAAAGCACTAAGAGAAGAAACTGTTTTAAACCATGTTTGTACATGTATTTTCTAAACAAAAGTACATATGCATTGGTTGGTCTAACCAATAAAACATACATTTTTGAAACAAATGAATGCTTTTACTTTTCTTAGTTTTCACAGAGTAATCATTTTTTCCTTGTGGAGCCTATTATTCTGCATTATTGTCTATTAACAGATGGGCAACTCAAATTAACAGAGTTCTGTTTGTTTCTGTGCTTATGTACAAACTCTAAGCAATGCCTTTTACTTAATGTCTTACAGAACATTCCTAAGTATAGGAAGCTGGCACAAGTTGCCCCTATTCCAAACTCCATTCAGAAACAGGACTACTGCCAGCTGAGATGGAGTGAACCTGGAAAAGGGAAAAAAGCTTTTAAAATAGAATTTGACTTGCACTACTACATTACTAGCCAGATGGATCAACTGTCTGCATCAGTATAAGCTAGCTTCTTATGTTCACTTGGTGAAGGAATCCTGCAGTAGAAGTGGGAAAAGAATAGTGCCCTGTATCCGCAGTGCCCTGTTGATATGAAGCCCAGTCTCCAGAGCAAATTTTACAAAAGCAGATTCATTTTTAATAGTGGGAACCATGGGAACGACTTTCCTGTTGCTATTTTCCATCTGCTCTAAAAGCACAGAAATGGAGGATTCACACAGGGACCACGGGATTGCATGTAAATAACAATATGTGTCCTTTTTTACACACACACGTTAGCATGATGCATCTCATATGATTCTGCTCTACTCACATGGCTCCTCCAATTGGATATTATCAGAATGCTGCGGATAGCAGTCACAAGGGAAGTGTCTTCCATGTCATTTCAGGCCAGTGCATGGATTAAACAATCTCTGTTCAATTCCCTCCCCACTTTATGATGAAATAAACAGATTCACTAGTTTGCAGAAACACACAAGGCACCGTAATTTCTAGCTACAAATTGGATATGCTGAACGTATAGAAGGCCAACAGGACTACATCCGCTGGTCCTGTTCCAACGCAGTATGACTGGCTAGCTTTCACTCCGAGATCCATGCATTCAGTGCAATATCTGTAATGGCGGAAAGCTTTGCACAAACAACTTTATGTATGTAAGCTTCCACACAAATACGGTTACCATTAGCATAGAGGTTGACGCACATACAGCTGGATGTTCTCCTTTTCAGATGATGAGCTCAGTACACTGTTCCACTGCTGGTGGAGGTGGGGGTCAGGGTCAGCAAAGTTCAGTGTTGGAGTAAGGGCCAGCAGGTGTATTGCCTCTTCGCTTCCATGCATTTAGCCTACTTGTGGAAGTGAAAAGGGCTACTATGTGAACATCAAAGGGGTAAAAGCATTTTTATGGACTGACAGGGAAAGAAAATAATTCCATTAGTACAGCCTTTAACCACACCAGCCAATGTCTCTGGGAGTACATTAGAGCTGCAATAGGAAATGGTTCCTAAAACATGGTTCTTATAAAATATGTAAAACTATTTTTAAAGACAATAAAGAGATTCATAAAATTTATGACAATTTTAGAAATTCTCAAATAGTTAATAGGGGATGATGAACTGATCTGCTTTTTTAAAAAAACACCAAACAAACCTTCTTATATCAACTCCACATTAATCTGTTAAGAATTTGCTTGCACCAAGTTGGCTGTAGCCAATCCTAAAACTTTGTCTATCCTTTTCACTGCAGGATTCAGAAATTATTCCTCCACCTTGATGTACAAGTAAAATAACCTTGGACACCTGAGAATTTATCTATGGAAACTGTATTTCGCATTTATTCCATACATCTATATTCAGACTGAAGGAGGACTGTGGAACCTAGCAGCTTTGAAGAAAGCTATTTTAATGACATAAAATGTACTCTGGTTGTAGCTTTTTCCAGATTTCAGATTTTTTACTTCTGGAATGGGACCTCAGAACTTAATTCAAACAGGACAGGAGATCTGTATTGAGGATGAACCGCAGTGGGAAAACAATGGGAATGTAACCAGTGTATGCCTAAGAGGCAATACAGGTTATTCCTTACAAATAATGGAAATAAATGTTATCTAATTTCTGAAATTCCCTTATCAAGCTTGATCTGTCTCTGTGGAGTTTTGTTTCAGCTCTCTTATTGTATTTCTTACTAAAGACCAAAGTCACTGCTGATAAGACTTGATTTGAGATATAAGTGTAACATTCTATGATATCTTGTGGTGTAGGTAGTTCATTTAAGCCCAGGGCATTCCTGTACCACAATTTCAGAGAATCTTCACATCACTTTAACCAAATTGTGACAAACACACATGAATAATTGCAGGAGGTGGTGCCACAGGGTATACAGTTGTTTCTGTATTCAAGTTGCTATACTCAGTCCATTCTAGTGCTCTCTGCTGAAATATGCAGCATGGTATAATCCTTTCACACTACAACATATAAAATATTTGCAATCATTCTGATACAGTGCATTATATTTGCAACATAAATATATGTCAAGTACACAACAAGGAACATTCTACAGCTGACAAGTTCATATATTCTCTCTTTCACACTGCACAAATATGCAAATGTTTATGAAAATCAGTCACCTTCTCTCATATTGTGCTGATACTTTAATTTAGAACTAAATGGAATGGAACTTCAAATCACATATGCCCCAGTGTGTGCTACAGTGATTAGGTAAAGGGACCCCTGACCATTAGGTCCAGTCGTGACCGACTCTGGGGTTGCGGCGCTCATCTCGCTTCATTGGCCGAGGGAGCCGGCGTACAGCCTCCAGGTCATGTGGCCAGCATGACTAAGCTGCTTCTGGCGAACCAGAGCAGCGCACGGAAATGCCGTTTACCTTCCCGCTGGAGCAGTACCTATTTATCTACTTGCACTTTGACATGCTTTCGTACTGCTAGGTGGGCAGGAGCAGGGACTGAGCAATGGGAGCTCACCCCATCACGGGGATTCGAACCGCCAACCTCATGATCAGCAAGTCCTAGGCTCTGTGGTTTAACCCAAAGCGCCACCCGCGTCCCTGCTACAGTGATTAGCAGTACCTTAAAATATGTGTTTATGTAGCTAGCTTCCTTTGCAGAAAATAATATATGAATGCCTACAAATAAAATCATCTTGAAGATTTCTAACTACTGTACATTGATAGAGAAAGTAATATAAATCCATATGGGTAGGTTTAGTGCACTTGCCAATTGACATAAAGGCACACTATATAATTCACTTTAGGTTACTGTTCACTTTTCCTAGAAAGTACACATAGGACTACAGCTTAACTTATTGTTTCATTATGGAAAATACAACCACACTAACACCAGTCATATTCTTACATGCCACTGATTAATTGGGCCTTAGCTGAATAGAAAATCTTAATCTTCTCTTCCTTTTTTTAAAATACTGAGGAGGTAAGCCCTCTCCCACCTGCACACGTAGCTTGCTTTTTCCTCAAAGCTCAGGAGATTCCGGCAACAAAATCAATGTATGCATGTTCAGAGCAGTTTTCAGGGTTTTGTAAGACAAATCTTTCAAATGGGAGCTAGTTTAATGCTATTGAGCTGAGTTTCGATCTGACAGAGTGAGTGAACAACACAGAAACAGTTCACTTACCACTGCTCACACTACAGGAGGTTGCAATCAGGTACCGCTCTGTGCAAATACAGCTGTGCTATCTGCTATTTCTCAGTAAACTCTAGCACCACCTAATCCAGCAGTCATTTGTTTAAACAAACAAACAGATACACGGCAATTATGAAGTGTAATTGTTTAGATTCTCCCACCCCCACCCCCAGTAACAAAGTTCAATTAAGCCTATTCCAGGAGCTTATATGTAAAGCTATGCAAGTACCTGGCACCATTGTAGATATTATTTTCCTAGTGCTTTACAAAAAGTTTTTCTAAACCATTCCCTTTAATAATGAACTTGGGAGATTACATATTTATCAATTTCTAAGTGAAATGGGACCATTTCCATAACAAATCTCATTGTCTGGAGAAGGAGAATGTGGATTCACATTGAATGTCAGAGGCAGAAAATTGGAAGAGAACCCAGTTTCTCTTTCCCAGGGCCCTCCTGCTTTCATGACATTATTGGGGCAGTCATCTACAATCCTACTTTTGACATGGTTTGCGCCTACAAATGTTTTGGAGTGAACACAGTACTTCAGTTCCATTCAGTGCACATCCTGTAACAGCCTGGTGAAATCCCAAAACTTTTTATGCTATAAATGTTTTGTTTCATTTTTGTTCCCTATAGGTAAAGGTAAAGGTACCCCTGCACGTACGGGCCAGTCGTGTCCGACTCTAGGGTTGCGTGCTCATCTCTTTCTAGAGGCCGTGAGCCGGCGCCGTCCGAAGACACTTCCGGGTCACGTGGCCAGCGTGGCGAAGCTGCAGCTGGTGAGCCAGCACCAGCGCAGCACACGGAAACACCGTTTACCTTCCCGCTATAAAGCGGTCCCTATTTATCTACTTGCACTTAAGAGTGCTTTCGAACTGCTAGGTGGGCAGGAGCTGGGACCAAACGACGGCAGCTCACCCCGCCGCGGGGATTCGAACCGCCGACCATACGATCGGCAAGTCCTAGGCACTGAGGTTTTACCCACAGCGCCACCCGCGTCCCCATTTGTTCCCTATACTATACCCGTTTGTTCCCTATACTGTACAGCAATAATGTAGGGCTCTCTGTCTCTATAGCCACCACTTTGCTGTATTTAAACAAAATGTATAACAATAAAAAGCTGTAAAACAATAAAATGTCCCCTAGCTTAGAAGAGCCAAGGAAAGTGATGGTTGGGAGTGCCCCCCGCCCCACGCAAATTGCAATCCCCTGCTTCCCAGAGAGACCTGGACTTAACAGCGTTATAAAGCTCCTGTTCCAGGCCATATATGGCTTGAGTAAGAAGACTTGTGTGGAGTATAGATTGATAGAATCATTTTTCTGGAGTATAGATTGATAGAATCATAGAATTGGAAGGGACCACAAGGGCTATTTGGTCCTCCCCCCTGCAAATGCAGGAATCTTTTGCCCAACTGAGACTCATGTTCTATCAGCTGAGTTATCATGGGGTAGGCATACACTACAACATTTTGTTGTGAGTCACACCTGTATTTATTAAAATACTCTTTTGAAAAAAGTTCAGTAGGTCTATAAGGAATTTGTAGCATCTCATCAATCATGCCTTCATATGAGCCCCTAATTTCCTATATACTGACCTTGTGTACTTGAAAATAGTGACCAAGCTAAAGATTTGTCAGTGCAAGCAGTATTGTGTGCCTTCCTTCTAGCTCTTGGTTTACAAGAAATGCAACCCTTCCTGCTGACGGGTTTATGTCACATCCTTCATTGCCACATTTCTCTATTTTGCACTCGCTTTATGTCCTTTACGAAACCAATCTAATGAAAGGTCTGAACACAATTTCTTCAAAGATAAGAAAAGACTTTTTTTTAAAGGGGCGGGGGCGGAATCAGGTCAATCTGAATGTGCCAGAGTAAATACTGCTACAAAACATCTTTTAACTCCAGCAATGATAGGCACTGTAGTATCAAATCTATTTATTTGTATTTTTATTTATTAAAAAAATTATATACTACTGTATCACAGAAATAGATGTTTGTAAACTTTTTCTAAGAAAGAAACAATCTATGATCAGCATCAAAGTTTTGCAATGGGCTTACTGCATGTGGTTTGTTTGAAGAATCCAGATTTGGACATTACAGCAAAACAAACTCCGGCTTGTTTCCTGAAGGTGAAGAAGCAGGAGGAGCACAGTAAGAACTTCTCAGTATCGTGCTGCATGTTCATAAGCCATAACATGTTTTTACTATGGCTAAATGTGGACATGAGAAGCAGGCCAATGATTCTCTTGCACAAGATCCTGCTCCCTTATGTAGGGGGTAGGAGGCAGAAGTCCACTGTTTCTCTTTCTTTCTCTCTCTTTACTTCCTTATGTGACTTGACATCTAAGGTTGTGGGTTGTATGTTAGTACAGAAAACTGGATCATATCCACAAAGGAATAGCCTTAAACTTCACAAAGAGTCAAGAACAAGGATGATTAAAAAAAAGAACAAGGATGATCAAATGTAACAATCAGAAGGCAGAGAAGTAATGCAAGTATTTCAATGTAATTAGATAGTGCGGTCCATAGGGACTGCGGCCCATAAAGGACTAATGTTGAATTACACAATAACTTTAAGTCACACAATAACTTTATGTCTCCCAGAGGGTATCTGAGCTACATGAAGACTTTCTGCTAATAGCTGCTGTAGAAACTGTGGAAGATCTAACAGAATTATAATTTCTTGGGTGTCTGTGTGGCAGTGGTTTATTTATAATTACTGCTGAGTCTATTTAACATGCTACTTGTCCTGGGAGCTTCTTTGGAAAAAGCACCACCAAAGAACCTGACAGAATTAAGGAGGGGAGGCTCTGCCTGTTCGAAGCTAGCCTTGCTGCCTCAGTTGACCGATAATTGAAGGAGGTCATCCTTGCAACTTTCCCATTGCTTTAAAAGGAGGGTTATCAAATCAGTGTAGCTGGCCAGCGATGTACCTGAATGTGTGATACTGCACAAAGAAGAACGGGTATTCAGCCAAACAAGTAGTTACAGCATATGCTCTAGTATTTGGTATAAATTTAGTATGCCCTGGTTACTGACACACACAGTGGAAAAAATATGTACAGCTTGAGGATAAGTGGGTATGCTTTACTGAATTTATTCCTTGCCCTACATGCACTTGTGGAATGGCACACTGCTCACTTCTGCTTGTGGCACTTCAGTAGCTGATTGATGTGCGCTAATCGAATAGGGATGTTAGTATACAGGATCCAGATAGTCTATCCTACTTCACCGAGGCAGGATTCATTAAGTTACACCTACAGGATATTTATCTTTTTGCCTCTGCTCAAAAAACCTGCCACAAAATATGTGAGGCATGAATCTTTTAATGTTCCTCAATAGAAAACATTGTAATGGTAGTTAAGGAATAGAATTTCTCCATTTACACAAGAAAAGCTACTTGAAAAGAAGAGTTAAATGGTGCTCAAATAAGTGTTGAAGGAAAAATGCTGCAGTACTTTCCATTGGAATTATAATTTAAAAAGTCCATGATTCAGAAGGGAAGCAGCTTTGGCATTAAAACTAATGGTGGCGGTCATAATGCAGAAGGCGGTAGGTTCCACAAAAAAATGAAGTTATCGTATTTTAATCTTTTGAAAGGTGCTATTTATTTTATTTCTAAAACTTATTTATTTCTTTTCTCTCAAAGGACAGATAGGCAGTATACAACATAACATCTATAAAAATAGGAAAAAATCTAAACACTAACAGAGAGAAGACACCAGCTTCCATTCATCTGAGTGACGAAGAAACAGCTTATCTAGAACTGAGCAATGAAGTGGCCTAGGAGGGACCTTTAGAGAAGCTGCTCTACAGAAATGGAACTGCCACTGAGAAAGCCCTAACCCTAGATCTGCCTTCTTTTCTTCCTCTCTCCATTTCTTTCTTGTCAGGCGTAAGGTTGTAGACCAAACTATTCCAAGCCCCATATCCATACCATCTGGTGAAACAAACTGAGACTGAACTGAGCCAAAGCAGGCTGATGAAGCACTGGGCACATCTGCTTCATATCCTGAATAACAGAGGCATCCAAGTCAGTTTGGATGTAGTTTCCCCCCCACAAACAGCCTACCAATAAGTCAGAGAGCTATTATCACCACATCTACATCTTTCATGAGTTCAAGTTGTAAAAGCCTCTCAAGCAATATAAACAGCTTGATGACACTCTGTGGATGCAATGGTGGCAACAGAGTGATTTATTTGTGAAGTTTTTGCAACAGTATATGTTTCTAAATATGCTCTAAGCCATGTTCAACTGGATTTGGCTCTAACTTTCAGCCACAAACATACAGCCAAACTGTCTTTCCTGCAGCCTACAGTCATGCAAACTTTCATGAAACCAAGAAGAATAAACTAAAGAGAAGGGGGGAAATGGTGCCTAAGAGCAATTTCGTCCACTGGTAGTTGTCATCGTTCTTGAGAAATTGCCTAAAATTGTACAAGCAGCAATTACATATACTCAGTAATGAGAAAGCATCAGAGCCGAGCCAAAAATGCAACCCTACTTTGGTGACCTTATCTGCAAATTGCAACGTGGGGTGGCATTACATAGAGATTTCTCCAGGGGGTGGGCAGAATTCAACATATATGGAGATACAAGACCTTGATGCAGTAGCCATCTCACATTTTTCTCTCTTAAAGAATAAATAAAAAGTAGCAGTTTTCCTCTCAGCAACTGATATTCTCCTACTACGAACATTCTCCTGTTTCAAATGCCATTACATTGTTATGTAGCAGGCTCATTCCAGAAGCATTACTGGGGGGGGGGGGGGATGCATCTGCCAAAACATGTAGAATTCCCTTCCATTCACCCCTCAAATGACCACATTTCTTCCTTTCACCCTGCATTTTGAAGTAAAAGAACCTTGTACCAGAGCTAGTCTGGAAATAGGTTTCGTTGGCAAGATATGAAACTTCTGAACTCAGTATAACTTTACTCTCTACCACGGTGCCCTAATGTGCTCCACTTTGACCATCCATGGCTATATTTTGTCGTGTGTTATTAAAGTCTCAATGTTTATTTCTTTGTTAACAGGTTCCTCCTCAGCGCCTGAGGAAAAACAACATAAGAGCATGCAGAATAGAAACAAGCTGAAGAGGCTCTCTCACCATCCAAAAATACATGCTACCTACTTGCCCAGGTCAGGAGGAAGTGGTGGGATTATTAAAACTTGGGGGAGTGACTAAACTGTCCCCTTGATTCATGTGTTCACCTCCACCAGAATATCCAGGAAGCTACAATAGTTGCCACAAGGCCCCTGATAATTGTGATCCCACAGTTGAGTGCAAACTCAATGGAACTATTAGACAAAAGGATCCATAATAGTTCCAAGGCCTCTCTGTGCCTCTGAAGGGCAAGTAGCTTCATGGATCCAATGACACACTCTCCACTTGATGTTGACATGATGCAACTATACCCTGGCATTGTATGGGGCTGAGCAACCTTGCAGCAGCAGAAGCCACTGCATGAAGCTGGTGGGCAGAAAGAGCTTAAGATGTCACAAGGCAAATGGACACAAAGCAAAGAAGATGCAATTTGGGAAAGGAAGGAAAGGGCAGAGGGAGGGAACAGCGGTCTCCTCCTCACACTGCTCTTCACTTACCATGAATTATCATAGTCCCCCCATTTATTATTTACATTTGTTAATCACATTTTAACTCAGTAATACACTTGTATTACTTCTTGTCATTCTCCACAGAAGGAATCCCAGAATATGTAACAAGAGGAATGCAATTTTTTTCAGCAAAAACACAATTGTGCAACTGGGTTGAGCATCAAGTTCTACACATGAAGAGGAAAACATCTTCAACAAGTCTATGCAGGAACTGTGGACTTTTACAGGTACTAAAGGGAACTGGGAACTTAGTATTTTTAGCCTCCAACCATGACCTAGAATCATAGAATCGTAGAGTTGGAAGGGATCCCAAAGTTCATCTAGTCCAACCCCCTGCAATGCAGGAATTTAGATCTGAGTTGTTAAATTTGTACTTGGATTGTACCACTTTGGGTAAATCCTTTCTGACACATTGGTGCTGACCTTTAAAGCCGTAAACAGCCTCGGCCCTGTATACCTGAAGGAGCATCTCCACCCCCATCATTCTGCCCGGACACTGAGGTCCAGCGCCGAGGGCCTTCTGGAGGTTCCCTCACTGCGAGAAGCGAAGTTACAGGGAACCAGGCAGAGGGCCTTCTCAGTAGTGGCACCTGCCCTGTGGAATGCCCTCCCACCAGATGTCAAAGAGAAAAACAACTACCAGACTTTTACAAGACATCTGAAGGCAGCCCTGTTTAGGGAAGCTTTTAAGATCTGAAGGACTATTGTATTTTAATATTTTGTTGGAAGCTGCCTAGAGTGGATGGGGAAGCCCAGCCAGAAGGGCAGGGTATAAATACATCATCATCATCATCATCATTATTGTTTAGTTTGCTTTGTGGGGAGATTAATTTTATTTCTATATGGAGCAATATTCTATTATGTGAGCCTACACATGGAGTCTGAAGTCGCACAGTTCAGACACAGATTTTTCAGCTTAACTGCTTGATTGCGTAAAATTGGGTAAATTGGTCTTTCAGTTTTGGTTTGTTATTTGTGCTATGTATTTCAACATGTATTTCAATTCAGAATATCCATTTCTGTGAGAACTAGGCCCAAATCTGAAGACTCTGCTGCACTGTTAACTAACAATATGGCTTGTTCAGCATAACTATCACAACAAGCAATACATTAGCTGCAGTATAAGAATTTCAAAATTTATAATGAATATATCCACAGCACTTTATATGCACTGAAGACACAGAATTGTCCACTTAAATTTACTTCTGCTGCCAGAAGCCCCCCAAAAATTGTATTCTACAACACTCTCATTCTTTTAGAAGTAATTAACTAAGGCATAGTTTGTATAGCAATTAAAAAACCACTTGCTTGCAGATGCTTGTAAGCATTATGTATCTTTTCCTTACTGAAAGTGCATATGTGTATTCTTGCCTCTAGCTTAAATACAGTGAATGTTGTAGTTGGTTGCACAGGAATTGTCTCAAGAACATTAAAGCAAGCCAAACACGATTGCATTCCAACTAAAATTGCTCTCTTTATACCGTGTATTGAAAGTTGATAACTGTTGGTTATAAAATTCCTTTGATTTTCTGTAGGTAATAAAATACTTTGGCAATTACTATTGACAGTTCTGGATAATCTTGAAGGCTGCCTTGCCTGAAGAAGATGAGTGTTACAAATCACTCCACTGAAAGAGGGAAGAACAGCAGCAGGCAGCAGACAGGTTTCAATTTCACAATGCTGATTATCTCATTCGTGATTCTATGCATGCCTAAATCTGAGGATCCCTCAAGCAGCTATATGGACTTCTACTTTTAAAATGCCTATTACGCTTTCATACTTTTTGCTGCTTCCTGAAGAGTGCCATTTCGCCAAGCTTAAATAGCAGAAAATTGCACTGCTTTTCCTCTGCCCATCTCCTCAATCTCTATTAACCTGCACAAGAACAAAGGAATATGATGGTCCAGCTATAGGTTTGGAAATAGGTTTGAAGTTGTTTTTCATTTACTGGTAGCCATCTTTCTGATTCATAAATGTAGTTTAACAATAATCTCATTTTAATGTATTAGGAAATGATTGACAATGCAGAATTTTTAATCTTATGTATGGACATACACATGACATACAAAGATTCATGCACACTTTTTCAAATATATGAATTCATGTTTACATAAGCTTTGGGTGAAGACAGATCACTCACATAATTTGTTATATCTTAATTAAAAGTATAAATATAAAATTACACAAATAGGAATTCATTCTCTTTAGGCTGTATAAGAACAATAGGATACAACAACAACAACAACAACAACAAAAGGAAAATACTGAAACACCTGGTTTTAATGCATGCAGTAGACCTTTATTAGATGTCATAAACTAAATGATGCATTACTCTGTGGGCCACTTACAACCTATGAATTTTGAGGTAAAACAGAGGACAAAGAGTTCTTTTGAAACAATAAGGTTAAATGTTCTTTCAAATCAAGCCATATTTTATTAAATGCTGAATACCTAACAGAGTCAGTGAGATCTGAGACTATTTCACTTTAATGTTCTAATGCATTCCAATATTGCCTTTAAGAATAAAGAGTATTTTACTGAAACACATTATATTGCGTATAAGAACCATGTACATACAGCCTATCATCCATTCCAATTGTGTTACTAAACAAAGAAGAAACCATTTTAAAATTCCTATGGCTGATAAAAATTTGACAGCTCAATGTCCTTTCTAAGCAATTAAATTAAAATTTATATGGGTTGTCATACATACTTGCACACACAAAGGTAATTTTGTCCATTTTAATTTTTTCCCCTTTTCTTTTTTTAAAGAGGAGAAGATCTGCTTTGTATTTAAAAAGATAAAAGAATGTTTTTGAAAATGACAATTGCTGGCTAGCCATCGATTCCTAGCTTTAATCTCATAGCCTACTCAAATTTCCCATTATGTCTCACTGAGGCTTAGACGGATAGAAAGGCCGAACTATGGCCTTCAACAAAAATGGAGGGGGGCTGTGGGGTGTTGTAGCATTAAGACACACAGCTGTTGCTCACAAACTGCAAACACTGGAATAACTCGCTGCATGTTTTGCCTACTTTGCTGCTAATAAAGTGTTTTGCATGCTTTCTATAAACACTACTCTTAAGTTTTATAATCTAGTACATCTTATTAAGCGGGAAGTCTGCTGATCCCTAAATTATTCATAACATGGTCCAGACTGATTAAGATTGGCTTGTTAAGGACCACAAGAAGCAATTAAACTGACAAGGCAGTGCAGCCTTGATGTATACATTTATTATCACAAGAATACCCAAAGTGAATGCCCTTATTAAGCAATGAATTTCACCTCACTGGCCTTCCACCACTGCTGCCACAGGCAGAGGGAGCTAGGAACAACATGTCAAAAGCTAACTCTGAGGAAATGCCTATCTTCAAGTGAAACCGATTTTGTAATGAACCTTTCAGTTCACTCCTGAGGTAATAAATCCTGACTGGTGCATTAATTACTTGATAACATCCCATCAAAATGCAAATGCAGCACTTGACCCATAGGAATGGCTCACTAGCTGTTAACTCTTCAGGGTATACATAAATTGTCTGTTTTCTTTTATCAAACTGGGCATTTATTTCCATCTTGCAAGGGTGAATGTCATCCCTGCCACCCTCAGCCCTTAGTGGCCTGACACCATCATTTGCCGAGGACGCTCGTTGGTGCTGATTTCCTAATTGTGCTACTATTTTGAAGCAGAAATTTCTACTCCATGCTCCTCCTCCTCCTCCTATCTAATTCCACCCCCCTCCAGGAATCTCTAATGTCAAGGACAAAGCTGTAATAGCGTTACAAAGAATGACCCCCACCTCTAAAGTACACTGATCTTTCTTTTTCAATGGCAATACATTAAACAAGGAATTTCATCCCTTGAAGTGATTAAATGAATGCTGAACAAATCTATGTGAACCACTACCTAACATATGCAGCAAACACGTTTCTGGAAAGCGTTCTCTCCAAGGTATATTTACCTATTCAGAAGATGCCTTTTAAAATCTCTTCTGTAGTCAATATTTCTTTCTTTGACAGACAGAAAAACCATCAAAACGTCACAGAAAAGCACAGTGAATAATAGAAATTTAACATTTGTGAAAGATGTAGTATCCTCAGTTTGCATGATCAAATCAGCTTGTATGAGCTATAGAACTGCTTCCACAGTGAATGTTAATGAGGTTTTTGCTTCATATTTCCTTATTCAAAATTCTGATCAATATCAATGGGTCTGACTCCAGTCCCCACCCCCAACCTGGGTCAACCAGCATTACAGTCTTTTATTTCTCTTGAAGGCTTGGCAAAAATCCTTAATTCAGGTTACTAGGCAACCCTGCAGGTGAGAAAATATAATGTTTGGCCTACTCCATCTTAGAAAAAAAACCATTGCGGCCTAATGCTTTCAAAATAGACTCAGCAAAGCATGCACTGATAATTCTCTGCAACATTTTCTAAAGCTGAGGTCAGGAGAAAATTAATTGATGCTGAAAATAATGACAGAAGGAGAGGCACCACTGAGACCTGGTGTGACTGGCATGTGATAATGTTAGCAAGAATCCCAGCATGTGACTGGACAGTGTTGTGAAAAATATACTTTATGTGAAGGAAAAACAAGTTACAAAACGTAATTAGTTTTTGACACTTTTTCATATGTTATTATCTTTTCATTTGGAACATTGCCTTGGGACATCAATACATAAGTATAAATGAAACATTATTATTGTAAATCTGAAATGGGAAAAGAGATGGCTTTACACTGCACGTCTTCCTTTTACATGTCCTTCTGAATAAACAAAATACCCTCCACAGCCTAAGGTATACAAGTCACAGAAGACATATCTGCTGGAAGGACAAGGAGATATTTCTTCAATATAATAATCCTGTTGCACATGATTATGCAGTTTTATTCTCAAAATAAGGGGTTTTGAAAGAAAAGTGGTCTAAAAAGCTATAGGATAATATGCAATTAAATTGTAACACCCAAAGCAATAATGCTTCCCATACAGCAAATGTATTTTTAATTTTTTTTCCAGTGGGGTTTATACCTTGAAGTAATTCACACTGATTACTAAATAACCCTTGTGAGTTGCTTTGTCTTTCGAATTTTAAAAAAATACACTTGCCGTGAGCAATGAATTTCATAAACCACCAGCTCTCATGCTTGATGAATCATTCTTATTTTATGCAGTGCTGTGTGATAGAGAACGGAGATAAAATATTCTATCCACAAGCTATTCAGTACAATTTATCAGCAGCAGCTCACTAGTCCAGTGATAATACCTGGCTTGCAGATTGTAATGATCAGATTCTGTTTTTATTTCAAACAGGAGCAATCCGAATACCATAGTTTTTAATTTACATACATTAGTGAGGTTCAAATGTGGCAATAGCTACAAGCAAGTTCTCTTGCAAACTGAACGCTCGCCTTGCATAATGGGTTCCCTTTAGCAATTATTCACCAGTGAAGTAACCGGATAAAAACGAAAACAAAGGGGGCAGAAAAAGAAAATCATGATAAAAATGCCATCATCTGGACTAGGATAATTACTGAAACACAGTGAAGGTCATGTTTATATTAGTTTTAGTAATTTCTTGTAAGATTTCTCTGTATTGAATCCCTAATGACATTTCCATCTATGCTTTGCTACTGTATTATTTTTCTTCTACAATGTATTAAGTGTTGCAGCACTGGTTACCCTATTTTAAAACAGCTGGCAGGATAACACAAATATTTTTTATTGACATCAGTTAGAAAAACTGAAATTTAGAAGTTTCTGCTAAATACGTCATTATCAAAATATTATTGGACTAGCCTGAACACTTAGTAAAGCCAATAGGCTTATAATAAAATACCTCTTAGAGCTGCATCCCTTTTTTTACTGACCACAATATTGAGTCTGAATTCCCAGCAGCATCATTACTAGACATTTTCTGCCACCTTTCTAAATCTGAAAAGCTTCCTACATTTAGTGAAGATTAGGTAATGCTACAAGCGATCAATAATGGCTATCAATTCCATACCTTGTTCAGAAGAACAGGTTGATTAAAAGTAAGCAAAATACATGGTTGAATATGTTTTAGACCTAGATGAGCTTCCAAACTGATCCATGGTAAGAAAGAAAAAAATATTCAAAGAAATTAATAATAATAATCACTGGGGGGAAATGAGAAAATGCTTAGTTAAGATTGACACTCCTTCCTTGGAGCAGGAGTAGAGAGAGAAGGCACAAATGAAGAATGATGTATCAGCTACAACTGTGATTTTTCAGGTACTTCTTTAGTTTCTGGCACATCCTTACTGTGTATTACAAGCAGTACTTAGGAACTTTTTTATTGGTGTCTTTTAATAATGCCATTTTAAAATGCTTTTATGAAGAATTGGAAAAGGTCTCTTATTAACCATAAAAGGGTCTATTATTGACTACATGTTGGGAAAGGCACCCATCATATCTCTACTAGCAAAAAAATGTCAACAATGAAATTGAGATTTGAAAATACAGTCGTACCTCCTCTTAGGTATCCCTCCGTTTACATAAACTTTGGGATACATAAGCGGCAAATCCGGAAGTATATTTCTGGGTTTTTGCCGCGCGCGCATGTGCAGAAGTGCTCTACCACCACATGTGCGTGTGCAGAAGCGGTCCCTCCAGTTGCGGAAACCTCAGGATCCAACCGGAGTGCCGGAACAGATCCCATCCACAACCAGAGGTACCACTGTACTGCTTACATTTCCCTCCAGACACACATAAAATGAATTTATGTGTACATATCAAAATTGGGTAACATATCTGCAAATTACATTGGAAAACAATGGGCTAAAAATTTGAATCCTAAGCATATAAAAGTGATGTTTTGAACCTGGTTCTGCAAATTTAATACAGGGAAGTTTTTAATTCTCATTTGAGAATAGTACCCCTGCAAACAGATTCATCAATAGATTGATCTGGTTTATATGTAACACTAAACTATGGTTTAGCGCTACATGGGTGAGCCTCAAGCTCATGCATTCCCCTTCTTCTCTGGCATAGTCACAATAGGACATTGCAAGTTTTTGAATCTGTTTTCTATTAACTGTCGCTGAGCCTGGAACTATGGTTAAGCTCAACTATGGTTTAGGGAAAACAAGTCAGCTGGTTTGTTTCTTTAAGTCAGGGATGGGAATCTCCCAAGGCAAAATCCACAGATTTTATCATGCCTTCTGGGTCTCTGCCTGGCTATCAGCAGTGCAGCCAGGAGAGGAAACGCTCTGGTGTTGTGTACTGTAACCAATTCGCTATTTTTTCATTTGCAACAAGGTGAATGCAAGATGAGGGGGAAATGTCTCAGCAGCCTTGCTGACCCTGCCTTAAACCATAGCTAACTACAGCTTGCTTGGGTATAAACATAACCAGAAATTTCTGAATTTCTGTTCATTGCTGCACCAGTGGAGGAAGGGGGGATTGTGAGCTTGAGCTTCATCCTCATAATGCTAAACCACAGCTTCATGTTACATTGAAATGAGGCCATTATCTCCAACATGTTCACCAGTCTCTTAATAGGGTGTAGTTTGTTTCCATGGATTTTGTTACCTATGTTCGTAGGGTATAGAGCTGGACCAAATTTATGCAGTGTTTTTCACAAATAGTGTTGATTACTTTCTGCATAATCAATGTGTCAGCCACATGCATAAACATGACAAGCTCTGGGCTGTGTTATATGTGTGTCTTAGAGGCTATGCAATACACAATTGCTCTGCACTTACTGAAAGTTTAATTTTTTAAGAGGTTACGTATCTTTTAAGGGTACAGATAGACTGGATATAAACAATGAACACTCCCAAATACGTAACTGTCAAAGTCGTAAATCTATCATCAGTTAATGCTCAATTGTGCAAAAAAAACCACAAAAAACCAACCACAACCCTTTATCATCCAATACTACTAAGCGATATTTGTTTGATATTACAAATTCGAGTGTCACAGAGCACCACTTTATCTTACTGTGCAAACTACATCACAAGCCATAGTATGAGTATTGTGGAGCATGAAAGGCTTGAGCTAGGCATGTCTGAAAAACTGTTGCTTTATATTCTAATTTCTCACGAAATTGTGCAATACTGATTACAGATATCACAGACCCGAATTAATTGGTGGAATGTGTCTTTACGGATAATATTTAGCCATTTTTGAATCTTCAGTTTTGGTTTCCATCTCAAGCTTTAATTTATAATTGATATTTTGGCCAGGCATTCTCCTTTTCTTGGGCCCTGTAGCACCACTAGCTGTTTCTCTGATCACTGGTATGACCATTCTCAATGGTATTAACTCCGGGATGACTATCATATGCAGGGTAGTTTTCTACTAGCTGTTGAACTCATACCAAACCTAAAGAAGCAACGGAAAACTGCCGAGAACACCACCTTATCCTTTAAGGAAGATAAAAATTGCCTTCAGCATTTCAAATAACACATTTTCCATTATGTTTTTTAAAACCTGGGAAAAATATTGTATAGGCTTAGAATCCTTCAGCCATGGTCAAATTTCTTTACTTTCATATTTTTCAACCCCACATAAAGCAGTTATTATGAAAATAATTTCTAAAGCTTTATTCTTTATTGTTTTTTCTATGTAACTAAAAGAAGAACAAGAAACTAGGCAGGAGAGAACATCCCACCCCCGGAAAAAGAATGTTGAAATACAGCTTATTAACACACTTTCTTTTCTATGTGATCGCATCAGCATAGCATTATAATTAGACTGGTAATATTCAGTTGACATTGAAACACTGTGGTGTTTACAACTTACAGTTCTGATGCTAGTCCAGCTTCAGCAAAAGAGATTGTTGTTCTGAGGGATGAGGCAAATTATTTGAAGCAGCATCTACCAAGGTCCTAGGAAATTCCTATTTAATTAAAATTGCAGGGGATCAAGTGTTCCAAAGCGAATGCCTATTTGTTCCTATTTTATCTATGGCTGGTACAAAAAAGGGATATGCTTTGTTGCTGCCTCATCCACTCTCTCCTGTCTCTCAGACCATTATTCATTATTGTGAGATCACCTGAATGAGAACCTAAAATAGCCCTTGAAGGTGTGAGAGATACAACTCTTAACTTTCCTGATTATCCTAGGTTTAGGGGAGGAAAGAACCTGACAAATAATCCCACTGTCATTGTGTGGTCATTACAGTGTCGCACGAGTCTGGACAAGTTATTAGGTCAGACGCTAACTTCCTAAGTAGAAAAATGATGTGGTCGTCTTTGTCCTTTCTGCAGTAATGGCTGGAGTCAGTACTAATTAAGGGCCTGCGGCAGTGTGGTGCGAGAGAGGTCAGAGACTTCTTTCTGACACCTAAACAGTGCTCAGCTCAAACGAAGTGCCCCTAATCTGAAATGATGTGGTGTAGAGCTGGCCTTTCAGCTCCACTGTATATTTAAAGGAAAATGACAGTTAATGACAGGGGTGTCAAAAAGAGCAGATGGAGAGGCTGAGGAAAACATAGCTTTATGGTAAATTTTTTTTTTTGAAAAAATCTACCTACAATTAGTTGCTGCATTTAAAAACAGAGCTTACTAAATATACACAAGTAGACTTGCAATTCCCTGGCACGTTTGTACTTCAGGGATTATGCAGCTAAGGAATTTGTATTATCTACACTGCTGAAATAATTGCTTTTGACCAAGAAAGATTGTCTACTGCCATTATTTATCATGTAGTAATGAAGTGAAATAAAATCTGGTTTCCTACCACATGAACCCATGCAAACAAACTATACATTACCTTCAACTCTCTGCTGCTAAACTAGAAACTGGGAAATTCAGTTGCATTTCCTTAACTTTTTAAAAAAATCTCATTGACTGTAATCCGTATCAGTAATTCTTCTTGTAACCATTGCCCACTTTATATATATATAGAACTTGGGGGAACAAAAGCAGTATCTAAAACAGAAACTACCAAGATTTATTGTCAGTTAGTCATAATACAAACCAGAATAGTTTACTCATTACTCCAAATCTATGCAGTACGTTGGCACAAATCCTTTCCATTCACCCTTTATATCCATCCCTAGTGATGCACTTGCAAGTCTTTGACTGACATTGTATTAATCTCAGGAATCATTTCAGGCATAGTGAGACAACACAAACATTTAAGATGATGTGGCTGGATCTACCTCTGCCTGCCCCGTTTCAGGTGTGAGTGCACACATGTGCATACATGTTTTGTTTGCTTCAGACTGAAACTTGATCCTTATTTTCTCTGTTTTATATTTTTCTTTAGACACACTGAAAATAAAATTGATTTTTTTTTAGGTGTTATAGTTTATAACCGTTGTTCACATTACACACAGGAACAGGAATATCTATAAAAAGAAAATATTACTTTTTAATTAAGTTTCACAACTTAAAAAACTTTAAAAACCCCAAACAATTCAGTAAATTCAATGTGTTCCTCACTGAACAAAAATCCCTAACTTCACATATATGCCAATTGTCCAAATTTACTTTCTGGGTCAGGATATATGAAGAGTATGTGTGCAAATCTGTTCACCTCAGTTTTAAAGAAGTTTACCACAGTGCTAGAAAATGTGAAAAAGAGGCAATGGAAGAAGATGTGATGACCACCAGCTCAAATAGCTTTAAAATAGAGGCATCTCAAGCATGGGTATGGGGAGAGGCAAAGTAAATAATTCAAATAAATAAAAAAGCAAACATACAAAACTAGCATCAGAGAACAGATCTACTTTATTTCATATTTAATAAAATTATTATTATTTCATAAAATGTATATACTACTTGATTTTAGTAAAAACCTCAAAGATCTATTTCTGGTAGATTTGGCGACTTAGCAGTGACAAGGCCTTTGAAAAACCAGGTCCTCTGCCCTCTGCTGGTTCTGAATAGGTAGGTGTGTTGTCCATCTGAAAGTGGACCTGGCATCCAGATTTCCATTACTCATCACTGAAACCCTCGGTTCTTTTCTGGCTAACATCACCTCCTTCAGCCCTTAATTAATTAGGCTGCTGTAACTTCACATTCTATTCCTCACTGCATTTCATTTTTTTTAAATGCAAAAAGCAAAATGCTAGATTAACAATGCTGAACTACACTGCAGATATGGCATATACTACCTTCTCCCCAAAATTTCAGCAAAATTGGTATTAACAGCCCTAGGTTAGTTTGCAGGGCTGGCACAACCCCAATTCTCTCAGCCTCAATCTTGTCTCCTGCAATAAAGGTATAATAATAGTGGAATACATCAGTATTAACAGAGCTTTTTTTTTAATGTTGAGACATTCAGAAGAAAATAACCTTTTGTATGAAGTAGGACCTAAACTAGAAAGATCACAAGCTCCTTTCTTTGCTGCTACCTTTTGTTTTTGATTTAACATGCAACTCCCCAATCACAGCTACAGTAAAATCCTGGAGACCTGAATTGTTTTCTGTGGGGCAGCAATCATTTCTCCACCAAGGAAGACCAACAGAAAAGCCTTTGAAAAAAATCACCTGCTGAAGAACTTTAGTATTTACATATTTTTTTAAAACGGCAGAAGAAGGGAAAAGAGAAAGTTACTAAAATCTAGATAGGTCTAAAGGGACATGTAATCTGCTCACTTCTTTCCTCACTCATAAGACCAAACTTTTTGATGTTTGTTCTGTTTGTTTGGACTAAGTGGCCATTAAACCTAGAAATCAAACTGGACCAAAGACAACAGGCCATGCTAGCCATGTATTTAAAGCAGGTACCTGGTAGCCATAGGCAACAAGATATTGCACACAAGCAAGTAAGCAGGCTGGCAGAAAAGGATGGGGTGGAGTGTTCTGGTTGTCCTCTGCTCCCAGCAAAGATGCCAAATGGGTTGCAGGGGAGAGAAATCTCCCCTTCTCCACATCCTGCACAGAAGTGGAATGGGCTACTGGAGGATGGCTGGACCTTCCTATCCCTTCTCTGCAGGTTCCCAATAGGGTAGTAAAATGTTTTGCAGGCTATTTGGTAACTTTTATAGGCTTATTTACAAGGCTGGGCAGACTATTAATTCCATATCCCCAAACAAGCTCTTTATAGGCCAAGCACTGAAAAAGTGTTCCAGGAGGATAGAAATGGACACCCAAAGAAATGGTAATGAACAAATCAAAGATATGTGTCATTAAATTTCTGAGTATAGGGGAAAGGCATCTTCTTCCCATTACTGATTTGATACAACAATTGTCTTCACATTCAAGTATGGAAGTTTTGGGCTTCTTGTCTGAAAGGTCTAAACACCCTCAATTCAGCCTCCTGGGTTCCTGGGTGCAAAACATGCACTGCTGTGGGTAATGGAATCTGCAGCTTAGTACCTGACCTTACCAATGGAATACTTACCAGCAGATGGGCTACTGCTGTCTGGATACTCTTTGCCCCTCTTATTGGTCTTTTATTCTTGAACTAAATATGCCATTAACTAAATACTGTGCAGTCTGGATTGTATGGGCATTTCCTCAGTTACATTCCAGCTATTCTGACCTAATGATGTGCACAAAGTCCTTGAAAAGTTATGGCCAACTGCTTGCAAATCAACTTTTGCAAATACGCTAGTATACAGGATTTAACCAGTGAGGACCTGATGTTTAACCCCCTGTGCCAATGAGCAGCTTGCAAGCAGGAGCATCTGCAGGCCTGAACTCTGTGATACTACAGTTCCACTAATAAAGCATTCCACTCATAAGTAATCATATCACCTGAGCATCTAACAGGGTCCCATCTAGCCATGCTTGCTAATTATGACTTGATGCTACTGCTTGGTCAACTCATTTATTAACGTATTCTTAGCAGCTCACAAAATTCTGAGTCCTGTGTTACTTGCCCGCCTCCAGTCCTGATATTGCTCTTTTGTGGGGGGGGGGGTTTAAATTAAGCCATAGATTTCTCCGTAAAATAAAAATAACAGAACTGAATTGATAAAGAAACTTAAAATAATTGACTGACTTTCAATGTGTGTGTTGTATACCCATTTCAACGGCTTTAAGTTGTGATCTATAAATTTGCAACAACAGCAGCATCTGTCAATTTGGTTTCTCTCAGTTTCTCATTTTTTCCGATCTTAAATTCAGATTGCCATATTGCCACATCAGTTTGTGATTTTTCTTTCAAAGTCCTAAAAGAATCACCATCTGTTTTTCTCCTAATGTGAACGTTTTGTATGAAATGTTGCCTAATATTCAAATTTTTTGAAAGCAAGTTTCCTCAATACAATGCATTTTTGTATGTCATGTTTACATTTTTATGCACTGTTTACCCTACTATAAAATTTTGTACATGTTGTTTTGGTTAAAGAACTGCACTGCAAAATTCAGAGAAATGTGAAATGGAGCATATCATTTGGGATTGTTCGAATTAGGTAGGTTCCCATCCCTACATTGAGGGCATTGTTGTATGAATGAATGAATGAATGAATGAATGAATAAATAAATATTAAAATTCATGCGTTTTCTGATTCATGCATTACTACTTATGTCTTGTTCTAGATCAGGAGACATGAGGACCTTTTCCCCTTTCGGTGGCCTCTGACGATCTAGTCTTCTTGTTCATTAAAATTTTAAGCAGTCAAAGACAAGAGAACAAAGGGTTCCTTTAGTAGTCAGTGTGAATTTCCACTTAGTGAACTAGTCACCTTGCTTGATTTTTCCCCCCTATGAGATTTTTGCATTATTAATTTGGTAGCAAAGAATGTTAACAGGTTCATATTAATGTCATTAAAACATTTTCCATGCAGATTGAAATTAATTATGAAGCACTATAAAAGGTAATCCAGATATTATGACTTTCGTTGCCAAATGAATAGAAATAAATTCAAATATAACCAAAACCTTTCTCTCTATATAATATACACCATAGTGGTTTAGAAGAAGCATTTGCAATGTGTAAATAATATATGTGTGTAAATTGGTCTACTACATCCATATACACATGTATTTACATATTAACATGACAGGCTACAGAGACATTAAATGAGTTGATTTGTTCTCTTACACACTACAAGTATTTCTAATTACTTCAAGCGCAACAGACAACCCCAAAAAGTCACAGAAATGCATATTTTAGGCTGCAATCCTGTGCACTCTGTTCGATGAGTAAGCCCCACTGAACATAGTAGGGTGTGCTTCTGAATATATGGGCCCAGGATTGCACTGTAAATCAAATATTTCAATAAGACCTTTCTACATTTTTAATATAACATCGATAGGCATGCTATTATGCAGGATCACTAATGAGTAAAGGTTTTGAAAACCTAGCTAATTTTATACACCACAGGGGTGGGAACATGGTCCTCAGACTGAAATATGATCCCCACCCTTGATCTACAAAAAAGAAACCCGCTTCCCCTAACAGTGAACCTCTGAGTTCCACTGGCTTGCTAAACTTTCTATCTCATTGTGATTAAGGCTACATTCCTATATATATATCTAAATATATTTATCTGGAACCACATCCCACTGAACTCGGAGCTTAGCTCTGAATAGACATAAACTTCGACAGTTAACTTCCTATAGAATGAGGTCCTTCACACAGTTTAACTCGTTCAAGAAATTCCACAATACTGTAAAATCCGTGTTCCTGATAACCTTTGCATCTGAATCAAGTACTATGGGATGAGCAAGGAACTAATTCCAGTTACTGAGGAATCATATTTATCCGTAAATGTGCTAAAGAGATACATAAAATATTTGCAGTCAGAAGATGATGTAACCATGAGTGATTGCTGCACAAGGACATGTTGATGTGGCACTATACACAAGCTAGGCAGCCAATTTGAATATTTGAATACAGGCAACTCCTCGTTCATGCAGGGGTTGCGTCCCAAGGCATTTAAGTGAAACCACTTATACTGGGGGAAAGCCTGCAAACACCCTCCAAACCTCCTTCCTCAAATTCCAACTCTCCAGAGGCCTCAAAGGGCTCCTGAGATGGCACTTGCAAAGACTTGTGGGATTGCTAGACATTGTTTTCACACTCTTTCCAAAGTTTCCGAAGTACATATGCGGTGGGAAACTACACTAAACTGCTATGCTGCAATGGTTTATCCAACTGGGGTTTTGTTTTTGTTTTTTTGCCTTTGCTAATTTCTTTTATTGGGCCTGAGATTAAAATTTAATCTAAAGCCTACAAGTTTTTAAGAAATCTAAACTATGCCACAAGAACCAACTTCACTAATGTTCCACTAATATTGTTATATAAATGGGGGGGGGGGAATACAGAAATAATTTAGAACTAAACACAATATCGAATGAAGGATATCAGAATTCCCTGGTTGTTGGTGCTGATGGTAAAAAACAACAACAACAAAAACCATGCCTCTATGGCCAAACAGAGGAACAGTTTTGTAAGAGATCCTGAGGTTCCTCACTGAACATACTGCCCCTTTCGATATAAACTTCATATTGTGCTGGGTTGAGGAGAGAGGAGGGAACATCAGCCTAAGTATGAATATATACAGTAACTATGTAAGAACAGAAATTGAGGTCAATCACATTCCTATTTATTTTAGCTGCTACCTCACATTATCAGGACATTCTACATTGGAATAATTTTACACCAAGTCCTTGAGCCTTGGAAGCAAATTTGTGATGTATAAAAATCAAAACATGAAGGACAAGTGGTGATTGGGTGGCACCGAATTCAGGAATGAATATGGCTGCCTACTTCCCTACTATCATATGTTGATCTGTATTTCCTTGTTTCATACACTACTATACAGATACTCCCAGGAGCCCCTTGTGTTAGGGGGTAATCTTTGACGAGTATCATTATATATGAAAACAGCACTTATGTTTTTGGTCTACTTAAAGTATTTTTATTTAAAATAAAAATAATAATAACCACAGTGAAAGTGATGTACATAATCATTGTCATTTGGTAAATTATACTTGCCAGTGGTCAAAGCCTGCCCTTTTGAAACATAAGGTAGCAATTTTACCCTTACACTACTTTAAAAAGGATTAAGAGGAACTACTGTAAGGATATAAAAATAGTATGGAATATAAAGTTCTGTATTTAAGAATTTTGTCTGTATTCCCAATTATTTCAGTCTTGTAATTTATTTAGTGATGACAGGATTGGGTTCTAATACTGAGCTTTGGACATTGTAACAGCACAATAATGTTGCACTGTGGTGAAACACTTCAGTAAAGCGGGTAGAAAGGTTAATCACTATTTTAGTGTTGTTAGCCGCCCTGAGCCCGGCTTCGGCTGGGGAGGGCGGGATATAAATAAAATTTATTATTATTATTATTAATCAGAATTACGCTTTGCTTAACTGTAAAGGCTCATGGTTGCAATCCTGAACACACTTACTAGGAAGTAATCCCACTGGACACAGTAAGACCAGTGGCGTAGCGTGGGTTGTCAGCACCCGGGGCAAGGCAAGTAATTTGCGCCCCCTAACCCTAACCCCCAGATGTTGCGCCCGGTGCGGCCGGCCCCCCTGCACCCCCCACGCTACACCACTGAGTAAGACTTGTTTCTGAGTAAACATGCAATGAGATGCACAATGTCATATCATATTTCTCATTTCAGCTTTTATAATTACATTGAAGTCTGCTGTTAAATGTTAATGTTTACAGTAAATTCAGTAATGCATCTTATGGGGCGGATCCTTTAAATGAAAGACAAATATATTGTACATTCTAAGTTGGTATGAGAAGTCAAAATATTGTTTACTCAGGCTGCACAGAGAAATATGTAATTTTGAATTCCCTTTTTAGGGGGAAAACCCTGCAATCTCATCAGAAATGTCTTTTACATTAAAAAGCAATATTCAGGTTTCTAGTTTTTGCCAACATACACAAAGATGAGACATTGTATAATTCCCCTCCTTTGCTGTGCCAACTTGTATGCCCGCCTGCACTGTTTCCACAATCTTCAGTTATTTTTAAATGAAAATACAAAGGGGGGTGGGGTGGAGCGGAAAAATAGGTTTCTAATAAAAGGAACTATCTAGACTAGAGGAACCTATTGAGCAAGACTGATGGCAAAGAATTTGCATCATATAATCTGTGTTTGGCAAAACAGAAAAACATTTTCTGTGTTTGGCAAAACAGAAAAACAAAAAACCCAGCAAATTATGTCAATATAAAAACAGTGTTATAGAAATACCCAGCAGCTCCATCTCATGTATGTTTATTTGGAAGTAAATCCTACTATGTTCAGTGGGATTTACTCTCATGTAAGCATGCATAAAACTAAATGTATCTAGCCAAAATTTTAACAGCTAAATATTCTTATTAAAAATGCCACTGCTTGGGAAACAGGTAATTTTGTTTCTGAAATACATTTCTTAGTTAAAAATAAAATCCTTTGGGGTTAATTCTACGGAGAAATCTACTGTATTCCTGCTGCACATATCTGACTGTCCTGCAAATAATTACAGAGTGCAGACTTGACTGTCATTCATGTGTATCTATTCTATTGTGTGAAGAGAAAAATAAAATGGTTGCCCATACATTAGCACATCACCCATGGCTAGTGCAATGACAAGATAGATTAGGATGTATATTAAATCTCACACATGACTGCTTTTCTGTATCAAGGTAAAAAATACTTGCTCTTACATACATTAGGGGCTAGCGTTGGACTGATATCTACATTAATATTGACAGCATGTCAACATTTTTTACATATACTAAGTCAATAACTAGCCTAAATCTGGTAAAAGGTAGATAACAAAATTTTTGTCGTGTGTGTGTGTGTATGCGGGTGTGTATAGGGTACGGAGATCTAGAATATAAACATATTTCCCCTATTAGAAAAAAGAACCATAAATAAGACATTTCTTTTAAATTAATCCTACAGGAAATGTTTCAATATTTTATTTATTTTATTTATATACCGTATATACCACTCTGTACCCGGAGGTCTCAGGGCGGTTCACAGAATATATATGCTATGGCTTCATAATGGAGCCTCATTTGACAATAAGAGCTCTAGCAGAGAAGGAATGGGAAAGAAAATGCAGACACTGAATATTATATACTGGTATATTGTATTACAAAAGGAATGGAGTAGTATTATTTTGCCTATACAAAATTGCTATTACAGTTCCACTTTCAATACAGCGCCTTAAAATGAAGCAAACCCCTCCAAAAATTAATACTCATTAACCTCCTCACCTTAATAACTTATTAAAAATATTGGGTTGAATTCAGCCTAACAGTGCAACCCTATGCATTTCTACACAGAAGTAAGTCCCATGGAGTTAAACAGGGCTTACACCCAAGTAAGTGCATATTAGTTCAGCTTAGCTCCTATTAAAATAAATGGGACAAGTCAGTAAAGACTTAAGTCCCACTGATTGCAGTGCACTTTTTAGATGGAAAAAGGTTGAATTCAACGTAGGTTAGCAGGTTCATGATGGACCAGGATGGTTAACGGGAATACTGTGTACTGTCTGGCTATTGCACTTCAGTAATGGACAGTGTGGAGAGGCAGCAACACTCCCCTGGCCTCCCGACACCTGAGCTGCTGCTGCTGCTGCTTACAAGAAAAGAGGGGAGAGGAGTGGCAAGACATTGAAATCAGTGTGGTGCAAACACACTGGCAGTAAAGCTGGATTAGCTCCACCTGTGCATTTTCACCATGCCAGCCTCACCACGGCCTTCCCCTTCCTTCCTAGTAAGCAGAAGTGACTCAGCTGTTGGAGGTCAGCTAAGCACCACAGCTCAACCATGTGGTACACTACTCCTGCACCTAAAAAAGATATTGTAGAGCTGGAAATGGTTCAGAGAAGGGCAAACAAAGTTATCAAGGGATAGATGAATAAGTAAAACAAGATAGAGGTGTATACTGTTAAGCATGGTGTAGAGAAGGTGGCTAAAGAATAGTTCTTTTTCCTCTCTCATCATTCTCAAACCTGAGGTCATGCAAAGAAGCTGAATGTTGGAAAATTCAGGACAGGTATTTCTTCACACAGTGCATAAACCATGGAATTTGTTTCATAGATGTAGTGATGGCCACCTATTGGGCTGGCTTTAGCACAAGATCAGACAGACCATGGAGGAGAAACCTATGAATTGTTCCAAGTCATGATGGCTCTGTACTATGTCCATTGTTGGTGGTCTGCATCTGAACGCCAGATCCTGGGGAGCACAAGTGGGGAGTGCTCTTCTGCTCATGTCCTGCTTGCAGACTTCCCAAAGACATCTGGTTGGCCACTGTGAGAACAGGATGCTGGACCAGACGGGCTTTTGGCCTGATCCAGCAGGGCTCTTATGTGTAATAGTGAAACCAGGAAGTCTCTATCTATAGTTTCCCGTTTCGTCTGATCTAGGAAACTATACCTACTCTGGAACAAGCCAGAATCATAAACCATGGTTTGAAATTAATTTAATAACTTGGCTTGTCACAAAGCTGGTGGCAACAGTTTCTTAAGAACACAAGCCTGCTGGATAAGGTCAATAAACTATCTAATCCAGCCTCCTTTTTCCACAGTGGCTGACCAAATGTTTGTGGGAAGCCTGAAAGCTGGACATGAGCACAACAGGACCTGCAATCCTGGCAGCTAGCATTCAGAGGCATAATGCCACTGACCATGGAGGGAGAGCAGAGCCATCATGGCTAGTAGCCACTGATAGCCTTGTCCTCTATGAAATTGTCCAATCCTCTTTTAAAGCTACCCAAGTTGCTGGTCATCGCAGCCTCCTGTGGGACCAAGTTCCAAAGTTAACTATGTGATGCATGATGAAGTGCTTTCTTTTATCTCTCCCCAATCGTCCAATGTTCAACTTCATCCATGAGTTTGAGTGTTATGAGGGAGAAAGAAAATATTTTCTCTATCCACTGTCTCCATACCATGCATGCATAACTTCTATCGTGTCATCTCTTTTCACTAAACTAAAAAGTCCCAAATACTGCAATCTTTCCTCACAGTGGAGTTCCTTATCCCCTTGATCATTTTGGTTGCCCTTTTCTGAAAATTTCCCAACCCTACGTTATCCTTTTTGAGGTGAGGCAACCAGAACTGTACACAGTATTCCGAAGGTAGTGGCACCATAGATCTGTATAACCTGGAGATGGAGAGCGTTTATTACAGGGGAGTGGACAATGGACAATGGTTGGTGACTCCTTGGGGAATGAGCCTTCCTTAGTTCCAGAGAGGGAGGCATTTTAGAAACTTATAACAACATTACTATAAAAGCTTTCCAAAAAAACTAAAGATGGTGGGGGTAATAACAGCCAACCCCTGGCCCTTGCACATGGAACTGTCTTCCACTCACACAATACAATATTAGGATTCAAGCTGTAAACTTTAAAATAAAGCTCAAAACCTCAAACAAATTATTAATACTTTTTAAGTGCTTACCATCATATGTCATTCCACAGTGTACCATGATGAACAATCACATTTTGGTGGGAGAGATGCTTTTATTTTACAATGGTAGCTGGGACAAGGCTCTGATCCTAATGAACTAGCACAGGCAGGTAAATTGTGTTTACCAGGTTGCTTGCTGCCTACCACACTTATGACACAGTAGTATTGCACTGGTGCCTATACTGTGTGATAATGAATCATAAAGTAGGCAGGCACAGATGCATCTGGCTCATTGTTGGTGGTGATGACTGGCTGGCTGTTGCTTGGTCATTTACTATAGTCCCCTTCACTGCCCAATTCAACAGCTTTGTTCTACTGTCTCATCTAGAGTTGGATTGCTAGGAGAAGAGAAGTAGTGCAAAATCAGGCTCCATGGGAAATTGAAGGAGTGACAGACTGACCTGAGTTGTCTCCTTGACAAGAGTGGAATAGATAGAAAAATTACTTGGAGAGAACATGGAACTATCAAATGAATCTTAGAGGAAGGTTAAATTTGGTGTTTAGTTTGGTGTCTGGCTGGACATTGCACTCATTTTGTGATCTTCTGGGTGCAACTTGTGCCTTAGGTATCAAAGGCTTGCTCTTGGAAGTATGATAAATGGGTTTGCCTGGCATCTAAAAGGTAACAAAGCAAGAACCATACGACCTTTTTGGGAGATGATGTTCCACAGATGAAGTTCCACAACCTATGAGAGCGAGCTAATGGAAGGTGTGATTGGAGTGGTGTGAGGATTTGTGGTGGGAGAACTTGTAGAATCTCCCACTTTTGATTCTCTTCTGTATGCTTATGCTTATTATATATGTGAATGCTAGAAGAAAGAGGGAAATTATCACTATTCTAAGCTTTATTCTATACTCGGCCTCGGTCCAGTATATCTGAAGGAGCGTCTCCACCCCCATCGTTCTACCCAGACACCAAGGTCCAGCACCGAGGGCCTTCTGGCGGTTCCCTCACTGTGAGAAGCCAAGTTACAGGGAACCAGGCAAAGGGCCTTCTTAGTAGTGGCGCCCTCCCTGTGGAATGCCCTCCCACTAGATGTCAAAGAGAACAACAACCACCAGACTTTTAGAAGACATCTGAAGGCAGCCCTGTTTAGGGAAGCTTTTAATGTTTGATGTATTGCAGTATTTTAATAAAAAAAAAAGGAAGCCGCCCAGTAGTGGGCGGGGTATAAATTATTATTATTATTATTATTATTATTATTATTATTATTATTATTATTCTCATAGTATAAGTAAAATGTGATATTTGTGGGAAAATCAACATTTTGAATTTTAAAAATTTGATCCACTAGTTTCTGTGGTTGGCTTAGAGTGACATGTAAACAGGCTAACATTTCAATCTTAATAATTACTTCATGGTTGAAAGCATTCATGAACATTATTCCTTAGCACAGGGAAAAAATAGTTATGCATCAGTCATCAGTGTTTCAAATGCTTTTTATCCCAAAGGTCAGACAAGCTTTTGTTTAAGTCTATCTTTGACAAAGCATTACTGTGTTTCTATTCTATGATACCACAGGACATTGATGCAGGTTAAGGTGATGTTCTCAGCAATAATCATCTCCCTAAGCTTCCTTTTCTCAATTTATGCAAGTCCTTGACAATGGTGATAAAACAGGCTAGGGAAGGGAGTATGGTTGGAGTGACGAAAGCCTCAGACTACACTCCAGGTGAACAGGTGGATTGCTAGCACTGCATCTGTTTTTCAGTTGCATATGTTTAAATAAATAGCCAAATTTAACAAATGAGTCCTGTTATGAACCTTTTAGTCTGATACAGAAATTCAAGCAAATATTTAAAGAGCTTAGTCTCCATTTGTACAATAATACTAAGCATTTGAGAATATATTCCATATATTAAACATTTGATGCTAAATCCCACTAAGGCTAATATCATTGAATCAGAGTGAATGCAGCACAGTGCTTTCTGCCTAATCTTGCTGATGCAGATAATCTTTTTCTTGGGACATGTACTGTTGCTGAGTAAAGACCACTTTTAAGCAGTTCTTGTAGAATAGACCTTTTGTTCTTAAATTATACTTTTAAGCGGGGTTAAATGATGCCCCATTTATATTTCCAATTTGTGGCATCCACATGTGGCCAGGCACTAGGGTCACCAGACACAGTGTACATTTCCAAAGTTAAACCTCATAAATCTCCAGAAATTCCTCACATCTATTATGTTTACCCTCTGCTGCTGATGAGCCTGTTAGGCTCTGTACTGAGGAAATTACAAACACTCCAGAAGATTTGGCAAGAAGAAGCTAGGAGAAACAATGAGCAAAGGGGGGGGGGGGGGCTTAACTGAAGCAATCACTTCCAGTGTTGGCTACCATTTACTTCTCTGGGACTGCAGCTACTAAAATGGATATTCCCCTTAAGCAGGATTGTTTCCTACCTGGTGAATGCCAAAAATTAATACAAAAAATTAATGTAAACTCTTAATACAATTTAAAGAATTTGGCTGAAATTTCATTTGAATATCCCTCACTTTGCAATTTTTCAAATGAAGAGATACTTTTGTCTAGAAAAAATTACCATCTTTGGTCTTATTCTTTATCAATCTATATTTTAAAAAATCTTCCTTTCCTTAATAGATGTTTGGAGGCTGATGCAACAGTGGTTAACTAGAAAGAAAGGGCCAACAGAAATATTTTATAGCCACTGGAAATTTGCTTATAAGCTAATGCCAAGAGAAAAAGGCATATTTTCTAGACAAGTTGTATATAATGATTGAAAAAACACACATACTCAGTACTTAAAAAAATAAAATAAAAATCCCCTCCTTATTCTATTGAAAAAGCTAAAGCCAAAGAAAAGTAGAATTGTGCTTGTCTTGGAAAGAAGTTTAATTTGGATGTTTAAAAATTGTTGCATATAATCATTGCTAACTATATAGTGTTATATTTCATAACAAAAGCCTTGACTAATAAATCATTATTGTTTTAAATGGCATTCAAAATGGCAAAATATCTACCTTGGCAATCCAAGTCCTCATACATAATCTCAGTTACTGAGCTCTCCCAAAATAATGATTTCCATAATCAATATCATAGGTACTTGAGAGGATGTGGTGTTCAGTGTAAAACAAGACATAATGCTTAGCTCCAGAAAATGCCATACTTATTTTGAGTTCTTTACCCTCTCTCTTTAATATATAGGCATGTGAGCCAGTTAGTTCCTAAAAGAAGCAGATAATTATCTTAACAGCAGATGAATGAAGCTGATGTTTAAATGAAAGCAAAAACATCAGAAGAGAGCAAACTTAACTTTTATTTTATGCCTAAATCAGTTTTATGACCTCAGATTTGCTTTGCCTTTGCGTTGTTTAACTTGCGGTGCAAACCTATGTGTTAAGTGGGGCTTTCTCCAGGTTAGTGTATATAGGATTGAGATCTTAAGTTGCTAGTAGTAATTTATATTTCAGTCACATGTATGGCATTAAAGCAACACAAAATATTTGCTAAAAAAATAAAAAGCAATAAGGAACTCAAAAAAACAACAACAACAGAAAAGAAAAGTTAACTTGGTTGGTGATGCAACTGTATAAAAAAGTATACCGTTGTGTTTATCTGAAGTGGGGCAGAAAGGAAACCCTAACACCATTGCTACTGCCATCTTCTCCACATAAACCCTCACATCTTGAGCCCTGTCATTAGTTTTTCATAATTACTGTTTCCGTATAATTGCAATCTAAACAGACTTTAAAAGATTCATGATATGCATTCCTATCTCCGTGAAAAATCACTACAATGCCTTTACAACCTTAAAGTCCCAAATGCCTCTCAAAATATTTTGCATGTAGCCAGGAAAGTGGTTGAGAAGGCTAGATAAGAGCCCACAGTTAAGAGAGGCTTTAAAAAATAAAATAAAATAAAATGTTCCATTCTAATGAATAAAAACTGCTAAACTAAGGAGTGTTAGCAAGGGACTTATAAAAGATATGGCATAGGTTATTAAAACACTATCCTTATTACAAGAATTTTTCTTCACTGATATCATTTAGCTTATTAAATCAGTTAACCTTCCCCCCCTGCCTTCACTTTCCTCCAACATACATACACACACTTGATTGCTTTGAAATAACTGTTTTTTTTGAAAGAGCACTGGTAAAAGAATAGTAGACCAGTAATGTGCATTCTTCCCACTTTGACAAGCTACAACTGCAAAAGCTAGACCTCTCAAACCTATGCACACCTCAGCAAATTAAGGGTATATCTGTCTGGAACTGAGGCAAAGAAAAACAATTAGCATATGTATGAAAACACAATGTTTTGTCAACATAATGTCTGACATGGCAAAACCTTCAGCGTGGCTTCTAAGGTTTTCTTGTTTGTGGTAGGCAGAGTTAACCTTGCAAATAGTCTCTGGCCCATGAGCTTTTATCTATAGTGTGGGAAATGATGTTGGAATCAGGGTTCAAATAACAGGACTTG
>NC_139560.1:31507858-31565358 GCF_965112155.1 Podarcis liolepis
GACTGGGGATCTCCCATGAAAAACAAGTACACTGGTAACTCGCCTTCATAATCATGGTAAATACCAAGGATCTGTTACTTAGCAATTCCATCTTGTGCACAAGTTTCTTAAGGGTTTCTTTTATCTGTATCTTACTCAATACCAATGAACTCAGGGAAGGTTGCAGTAGTATCATTAACAGACACACAATCCAAGCTTACAATGTGTCTAATGACTACAAAATGTTTGATAAAATGAAGTACAAACAAAAATAACGCTATTTTTTTTCTTTCCACCTACTGAATGTCTCTTCTGCACATGAACAATGCTGCTCAGAATTCACACAATCTACATCTTAGAGCTAACTTAAGAAGGTTTTGACGACTGGATTTATAAAAAAACATATTGTGCCGAAATATAGAATGATCTGCTTTATTATAGAGGAGTGAAACCTGAATCTGTCTTATGCATGTGTTTTATAAAACCATTTATTAGCACATAATTTGTGTTATGTGTAGTATTCAGTCAACAATTAAACCCATCATCTTCAAAGATGTTCGCACTACTGCCAATGTAAACTGGACATTCCTGTTCATATGCTACACCTGGTTGAGAATCTTACATGGTAACTTAAACTGAATTTAAATTAATTAGAAGGTGGGGGAAAGAGTAATTTGAAAGGATCCCCCTCCAGTTTAACAAAGCAAGTACTGTCTAAAGCAGAATACTGTTTCTTATAACCTGGATGTGTGAAGAACAGCAGGTCTCTGCCATTCTCCCTATCCAACAACTTCAAATTTTCATTTGAACTATTTCCCTTAAAAAAAAAAAAACTCTTTTGCCAGCCCATCTTCACTAATATTGTGTCTCTTAAAGCTTTCTGCCAATGTTCTACCCCTAAGTAAGTCAAGCATATCAAGTGTGTCTGCTATGCACAGGATAATGAACAATGCACAAAAACAAAAGTAACAGCAGGACTCCTATTATCTGATCTTCCATAAAACACAAAAAATGCCTTTTCTGGTACAGAGGAAGTGCCAGTAAGCCTGCAGGTGTGAGCCAGTTAAAAGAAAAGGCTTTGGCTAAATAGATTCTTTGACTGTCAGGGATTAGAGTCATGGCACCAGTGGTAACACACATCTTTTTCTTTAATTTACAAAATTTTCTCACGAGTTTGCAAGAGTTCACCCCATCAGGGGCTTTCTGAGACCATTGAAATGTCTTAAGTTTTAATTAAGTTGGAGTTGTCAGAAGAAAGCTTTTTTGGCACAGAGTCAGGGTCATTAATTACCGCTATCTTTGTTTCTTTCCAAAAAAAAGAATTCCACTGACTTGTGTTCCTTAAAGCATGCATTTTCTTTCTATCCTGAAGGCTTTATTCATTTTCAAGCAAGACTTGTTTAAGCAATTACTTCCCTCAATGTTATGGATAGCCTTCAATTTCAAAGTGTTCCTCACTACTGATTTGTGGTAGAGAATTAATAATTATTACATTTAGTGTGATATTCAAATTCTAGTTATGTAATTCACAACTTCACTATTTTATATATATATTTAATATATTCATACACCACCTTTCATCCAGGGAACTCAAGGCAGCAAACACAATTTCTTCCTTTCAAGATTTTTGATAACTATTCAGCTACAGAAAGGGAGTAAACTATGAAGATTCATATTAATTGCCACGATTATTTACAATAAATGTTTTATTGCTGAAGCAGCTTGTTCTCTGCGGCAATCATTTTACACTGAAATCAATATACTTTCTGAATGCAAACTGTGTGCACACTAAATGATCACTAATTGAAAGCAGAGGGATAACTAAGATAAACTTTGAAAGTTGCTATCATGTCATAGCAGTTTGGTGTGATAAGAAAAGTCACTTTCCTTTGAGAGATGGATTCATATGGACATGCAATTGTGGTAGCAGCTCTACTATCATGTAGAGATATAAAACAGATAATCTACTATCCTTTGTACAGCAAACCTCTCTTTACGTAGAAATATACAAGGTTTTGAATCACACTGCACTCTCTATAGAAAAGAACGTGAATGTAACTAAGAGGCTCTTACATGGAGAACATAGAGCTAATTTACAGTAGGCAGTAGGGATCACTCACATAGCAGATTAGTAGAATTGTCCTCTCTCAAGGTTCTTGCGCGCCTCCTAGTCATACAGAGACCATATTATCTGTTGACCTTTCACTCAATCACTGTATGCACAGCTGGCCAATTTCCATGTATCTTAAGTATTCAACACTAAAAGTTACAGATATTCAAAACACATATGTTCTGAGTTTTGGAGAGATGTGCATATGATGGAGTAAGTAACTTTGCCAAAACTTTTATTATTTTACTTGGTGGATTTGTAAATTGCCTATCAAAGCACCAGCCTGAAGATGACGAGTGAGACCTCGTCGAAACGTCGCCTAGACACCCCAACTCTTACACGGGAAGACACCCGAAGACACCAAAACCTGCATTCCTGTACCCGTGAAAATCTACGAAAGCATATATATATATATATATATATATATATATATATATATATATATATCACACACACACACACACACACACACAACAGGCACAATGACACAGTGATTTTTTATTATTAATTTACAAAAAATGAACAGCAGCATAAAATTATCAAGCTAAAGAGGCTTGAGAAATACATTAACATAAGCATCAGGCAAGCCTCTCTAGTAAACCAAAATTAGATCTCTTCCTATTCCGCCTGATGTTTGTATACTTTGCATTAGATAACTGGGACACATACAGGGGAGGCCTCCAAAGATGATCACAGTGCATGGGCAAATTGATGTGGGAGCAGGCATTCTTTCAGGTACCTTGGTCCAAAGTGGTGGTCCTGAGTACTTTTGATTTGTATCAGAAATGTTCTAGCAACTAGTGCAGTGCTGCTTTTTCAGCACCAGTGAGATGTGTTTGCAACAAGCAGTCCAGTTAGAAGCCTATGTTGCACTAAACAGCTTCTGAGTAACAATGTACTTTTCACCTCCTAGACACAGCTGGTCAATCACCCTTGGCTATCTGTTATAAGCCATGGTGCACGGCCATTGCTGTACCCCTTTATCCACATCCTCAGGCTGCAGAAAAGGTATTCCTCCTGCAAACCAAGATGGTGCTCTAGAAACATTACTTGTATGCAGAACTCATGCTGGTTAGGTTAAAGCAGATATGAACATGTCACAATGTAAGCCTTCATTGGTTTCTTCACATCACCCTGCAACAGGCCTCACACCTCTTGAAAAACTCTGCCACACAGCATCCTATGGATGCAATGGAAGTGAACTATCATTCTTTGCTGGATAATGTTACAGACTATGCCTGATAATGAGTTTATACTTAAGATCAATAGCATTCACACACAGTCTTCTGGCACCTCTATTCTATAGTCACCTCTCTGCCTGCTTCTATGGTCCAGGTTACCTGGGAAACCAAGGGACTGAGCAGTCTCTGTATTGTAGGGAAAGGGTGCTGAACACTGCTTAATGTGTCCACCCCTCACTCATAATGGCATCCCATAGAAAAATACAGTAGAACTTTAACAGGGATGCCAGTCATGTCATTAGGATGTTTCCCGATGGCATTCAGGAAACCTTAATAATTTACTAACCACGCAGAGGAAACTATTAAGTCTAAGTCTATTGCACTATTAAGTGCAAGTCTAAGTCTTAGCAGAAAACGATTATAACACAGGAGACCAGAAAAGTTATCTAGAAGATGGCAAAGCAATGCAGGTCACTCCAGTTAGAGGAAGGGCCAGAAAGGGATATTTAAGTGTCTGTCCTCCCTTCCCTTTCATGGCTAATCCAGTTCACACCCGCATCACTATACCCTATAACAGTAGTGCCTCCTTTCACTCCTCCTGCTCCCCGATTACTGTTTCAATTTGGTTTCAGGACAGGGACTGCTTTAGTCACATTGGTGGCTGCTAGATGCTAGGAGATGGACAAAGGAGGGGTTTTTGACATCATCAGGCATGACAGCTGTCTAGGTCACTTCTCATGTTTAAGAAGAAGTGACTCCATTAGCTCTTAAAAGAGTTCTATTTTTCTTCTGAATCTTACCCATACACAAGGACTAAAATATTATTGTTTCTATCTTTGTTCTTTCTATAAAATGAACATTAGCTCTTCCCCTTATGCCTACTATTCCCACAAAAGTAAGCCTACAAATGTTTAAGGTGTATTACTTGTGAATAAACATCATTGAACTCAGTGTGACTTAATTCTACGTACACATGCAGAACTAAGCTGCAAAACATAACCTTGAACATTTTATATTTTGTATATTTATATTTTGTTGTTTTCTAGGAAGGAAACAGTCATAACTGTGTAACATGAATAGTAAACATTTTCAGTGGTATGTTAGAATGACTAACCATGAACTAGCTTCTTCTCACAAGTAAGGTTTCAAGGTCTGAATTTCAGAATCATGCACCACTGCAGCCAGACTTACAAAATGTACCGTATTTTTTCATCTATAAGATGCCCCCATGTATAAAACGCCCCCTATTTTTGGACATTATTTTTTAGGGAAAAAACCTAGTCTTATACACGGAAAAATACGGTAAGTTCATAAGATAAAGCATACACAATTGATTCAGAATTATTGTTGAGTAACATCCAGTCATTTCACTAGGGCTTAGGCAACTTTACAAAAGCCTCTTTGAAATTAATGGTGACTACAGTACACACCAACCGTATAAGACAGTTTAAAAGGCATCTGTTGTTTTAGGCCTCCCTGCCTAGTATTTCTGACAAGACCAATTTTTCCGCATTAAGAAATCCTTTTTAATATACATTTTTTGAAGTTAATACCTCATTTTTTATATTGTTGATATTACCAATGTTACACTGTGAAAGAATAATATTATTAATCACTCTTGAAACAGTGCTTACCCTTTACAAATAAAAAAAACCCCTGCATCATGGAAACCTCCAAATTTCTAGAAAACTGAAAAGGGCTTGGACTAAGATATTTCTTCTGAACTGTTGTTTTCAGTTACAATATTGGCAAAAGTGTGTGTGTGTGTGTGTGTGTGTGTGTGTGTCCCGAAACCCTCTCTTGGGTTTCTGACTTGGGGAATAGGCTATACCATTTTGAATTGCTCTGCCCACCAATTGGTTGCATTCAGACAGAGAGATTTTTTAGATGTTTTGCGGCTAGTACAAATTATTTTTCCCTTTCCAATCTCCCTTGTGGCTTTACTTAATTTCTCGCATTCGGTCATGGTACTTCACATAAAATGGGAGAGGTGGGGATTCAAAAACTATCCACTCACCACCATTTTATTTTAACTTGAAAAAGCTACGAGTACCAGGAAAGTACATTATCCAGATGTGTAAACTTCAAAACTTGTAACTTAAAAAATATATATGCACACACCTATCTATTTTATGAGATGTACAACTTATTTCCAAGCTTCAAAATTCTGACAAAACCATGTTTGTCACTAGGTATATATACTTCTTGTGCATATTTAGAAGGCCCAGCAAATTCAGCTTTCCTAAATTCCCAGAATGTGTATACCTACATATTTATAACAAATAACAAAAGAAAGAAAAGAAAAAAAGAAATAGGTGCAGAAAATGGAGATATTAATATTAAACCTTTTAAAAAAGAAGCTCAGACAGTTATAAGAAGTATGATTGTATCAGCTCTTAAGGCTTCGTTTTCATACTCAGAACAGACTTTAAGGTAACTGGTGCTCTGAGTCATAAGCTGTGTTCAGGCATTTATGTCTAATCATGGTTTGGTGTTGTAACAACCATCAGGTTTGCACACTCCCTCCTTTCTTGGCTTGTGGAGATCAGTAACTCATATCATTTGCGGTAAACTATAGCATGCTTTTTCATCCAACCAGGAAAAACTGGGATCTAAATATCAGTGTATGAAGGGAGATGGAAGGAGTGTGTGAGCTTAAGCCTTAGTCTCATAACAGCAATCCATGATAGCACCCATGGTGTCAATTTACCCATAAACGTAAGATACTGGAGGCCAATTGATTTTTTATTGTCTCCTATACCATCTGGACTAGCAGCAGATACCACCTTGCCAAAGCAGTGATGGTAGCTCTGAACAGCACAGAGAAGAAAGTCTTTATGAAGTACTCTGTGTGCAGTAATGGCTATATTGACAATCGTTCTGAAGGTTTGCAAAATAATTCTTCCCTGGTATATACATCTTTTTCTGCTAACATAGGCAGATACTTGCTAGGAAGTATAAAATAATGGATGATTTGATTTTTTAAAAATTGAATTTTCAATAAAACAAATGATATCTGGGGCTTTTTTAATATACTTCCCTTTACTAATATATCAATATTCATGGTTAGGTGATGCTATAATTGGTCCTGTATAAACAGCAGTTAAAGTATGTGTTTCCTCATAGCTTTCAACAAAAAATCTGTTGCTGCAGTCTATTATTCAATACCCATTGGCTCCATTCACACATTGTGGCAAGTCATAAACCAGAAACAAACCTTAGCCTTCCATCATGGTTTCTTTGGACAGAAACAAACCACAGGCACTGATTCACACAACACAGTAAGCCAAGGCTTACTGCTCCTAACCTGAGAAAGGGCAGAGTGAAACAGCAGTGTGCACAAGCACGCAACTTGTTCATGGTAAGCCATAGTTTATGGTTTACCGTGACATGCAAATGCATCCAGAGTCAAAATTTATGGCTGCCTTCTCATATATCAGAATGTAGTGTATTTGCTTCTGAGTCAAAGGGCTCATCCACACTTTTTCTTGACCCATGTTTTGATTAATTTCCCAAGATCTCATTGTTTTGCCGCTGTCCCTTGCAAAAATCTGATCTTACCACTGAACTGAAGCTTGCTTAAGCAAAATCTCTCTTCAGATTTTCCATGAATCTCATAAGATCTGATTCAGTGTGTAAAAACAAATTATATGCCTTGAACCAATACACTGGGTACTGGACTCCTCTTTCCCATTTCCCTGCATCAGTGCTTCACTTTTAAAATTATTTTGACTGTGTATTTTCCATCTTGTCACATTATTTAAGGGGGGGGGGAGAGAATAAGAATCAGCAAACATTGTCATCCCATCCACAACCAATAGTTTACATGCACCACGCTTTCATCACTGTAAAGTGACGTATAAACACAAAAAATTAAACTGGCCAGTGCTTTGACTATTTCGAAAAGTCCAAATTTTACCATACTCATTGAGGCAATCACCAGTCTCCTACTACCCTTCTGAGAAAAACCCCACCCTCACACTATATATAAGGCTCTGGTGACTTCTGTTTCAGTGTATCTGAAGAAGTGTGCATGCACCCAAAAGCTTATACCCAGAACAAACTTAGTTGGTCTCAAAGGTGCTACTGAAAATTTTTTCTATTTATTTCAACTGCATCAGGCCAACATGGCTACCTACCTGAATCCAAAATTTGTGTCATTTTTTATGGCAGAATGAAATGAAAAGTAGGATTCTTTTCTCTTGAGTAACTATTTTGAAGAATATTTCTTGTATTTCCTATTGCTGCTAGCAGATAATATTCTGATGGCCAATTAATTTCAAGTCCCACTGCTGAGTTAGCCCAATACCATTAACTCAGTACATCTTTACTCCAGAAGAGCAAGTGAAAGAAAAAGAGCCATTTGAGGACAACCTAGATATATGTGATTACATGGGCTAAAGAGTCTATCTATGGTATAATAATTTAGCTTAAAGCTTGTGTAACCTTCAACCAGTCACATTCCAGACACTGTGCTGGTCTTTGGACCAGAGGACCTATCTTTAAAAATGTTATACCAATGCCAAATGCTTGGGGGAAAATTAAGCCCCCCCTGGATATTTTATTGAAAGCAGGGTATAAATCCCACAAATAAAGAAGCCTCTAACTGCACAAATAGACTTCTAAAATACCACTAGAAATCAAGGGAAGCATCTAACATCAGCTCAAAGTGCAGCAAAAAATTTCAGTGCTGATAGCACCCACTCTTTCCCCCTCTAAGGTCAAAACAGAAAATGCCACAAGACTGCCTGCAATCCTATACACATTGACCTGCTAATATACCCCACAGAACTCGAACGGAGCCTACTTCTGAGGAGATATGTGTAAGATTGTACTAATATATTAGGCAACTGAACTCTTGTGGTGACTTTTATTCCACATTAACAGTTACTGTACTGTTTCAGAAAACCCAGCACCTTAAGCTATGAGGAAATATTACCATGTCTCCCCTTTTAAGTGAAGTGAAAAAAAGCTTTATTAATTTTCCCATTCACCTGTATCTCAATATAGGACAATATTTCATTTTGTATTTTGAGTACCTTGGTTAGTTCATGGTGAAAAATACCAAAATATACATTGCATCACTAGTTTTTCTGACAGGCCATCATGAAAAGTCCTTTCCTGATTGGTCAGTATATCACACAAAGTCTATATATCTCTGGATGTGTAAGAATTAAAAACTTGTCTCTTCATGATAATTTTGCTCTTCAAACATTACACCAGTAAAATACATCAATTCATTCTTTTAACTGTCTACCCTTTGGGCAAGGATCATTCTGTTTCTGTGTTCCCTACAGCATTATCTACCACTTATAGGAAATAGATATTAGAAGCCAGAGTAGTATAGCAGCAGTTGTTGTCACACCCCAGCCAGGTGGTTTCACATCTGCTATAACCCTAGGTTTTGGTTAATATAAATTATTTCCTTTTGAATATATTGTAAATTGGCTGAGATCTGGAAATAAATGTACAACATAAGGTGTCAATGTCAACCCAAGGAATTACCAAGAATACACAAAACGACCAACGTTTTCTAGATAGGAATCAGATACATGATTATTCCACAGCATGTTGAATATCTATATGCAATTTGTTGTCCACTATCACAATTGAATTCCCCCCACACACAATTTTTGGGTAGCATTTAATTTTCATGTCATTGTTGTTGCTACATCTGTACTGCATTCCATTCTGCTTTTATCAATCCCAATTTGCTGTTTTCTGAACATATTCTGCGATCATGTCTAACTATACCATCTCATATGCTTCTGCTTTAGTTGGCATTTAGCACAATCTCTACATATGATAGTCATGCCTTCCTTTTCCAGTCCTCTATATTGGGTCCCTTTACTGCTTCCTCAAAATCCTTCATGTGCTGTAACATGTTCAAAATGTTCCAGACAATTTTAAATCTACTGACTCATTACACAATGTCATGCAACATTTCACTGGGATTTTTAAAGGGGGGGGGGAATAATTAATAACTAATTAATTCATTGAGCTTTTTAGTAGTCTTCCAAAATAGTTTATGCATGTTACTTAGTTCAAATAATAATAATAATAATTTATTATTTATACCCACCCATCTGGCTGGGTTCCCCCAAGTGTTATAAACAATACAGAATTAAATATCAAAAACTTCACTAAACATGGCTGCCTTCAGATGTCTTTTAAAAATAGGATAGCTGCTTATTTCCTTGACATCTGATGGGAGGGTGTTCCACAGGGCAGGCACCACTACCGAGAAGGCCCTCTGTCTGGTTCCCTGTAACCTTACTTCTCGCAATGAGGGAACCGCCAGAAGGCCCTCGGCGCTGGATCTCAGTGTCTGGGCTGAACAATGGGGGTGGAGACGCTCCTTCAGGTATACAGGACCAAGGCTGTTTAGGGCTTTAAAGGTCAGCACCAACACTTTGAATTGTGCTCAGAAACGTACTGGGAGCCAATGCGGATTTCTCTTCAAGCGGCATATTTATTGTTTTACTTAAAATTCACTATATTGTATATATGATATGATATAAGCATTCTCACCCCAGTGCCTAACAGAACTGTAATGCATCCACAGCCTCCATGCTGGCACTGAGACTGCAAGAGCAGCTGAGTTCAAGAGGCCCATAATGATCATATGTACACATAGTGGCGAAACATATTTGTTGCCATGTAATGTAAGAAGACCCTGAAATATGAATACAAGTGATATTGAATCATTGGGGCTTTGCTTTATGCTGTACAGAGGTTGAAAGCTCACAAATGCACTGTTCTTACACGGATGAAAGTGATCATGTACTACTGGATGAAAATAAAGCTGAAAATAAGGATGTCCAAAAAAAAGCTATTTTGAAAGTCATGGATATCAGTCTAATAAATCTAAATTAGCCCATTAAGAACACCCCAAAATCAAAATTATTGTGTTGATCAACTATGGTCCCTTGAGCTCTCTGCTTTTCCAGGTGGCTGCAGCCAGATTTCTTGGAATAATGGAGTGCTCAAATCTCTGATAGTTAATTGTGCTGGATTACTGTTTGGCAACCAACCAACTTCTGGGCCTAGGGATAGATCATTTTATTTAATGGTTCATCACAAGACTCCAAAGAAGCATGCAAACATAGATCACTGGTCCATTTCTGCCAAGGAACAACAAGAAAAGCATGGAAGGAGGAAGATTATCACACCTGCAAGATACCTGTTAGACTGTTAGCTAAGTGATCATCTGAAAAATCAGGATGGTGGATGAGGATTTTTCTTTTTAAATTCTGGGCTGGATATTAAGTAGTAAGAGTTGTGCTCTAAAAAGTTTAAAAGTAGCAACTAAACACAGTACAAAAGATCCAGTAAAAACAACCTGATGCCCTCCAGATGTTGAACTACAGCTTCCATTTATTGGTTATAGTGCCAAGGACAGATGGGAGTTGGCATCCAACAATATCTGTAAGGCATCAGGTTCCCCACTCCAGGTTTACCATTTTGATTTTCAGACATGTTTATTCGCAAGAAGAAACAAACATGTTTTATCGTGTATAAATATTCCTCAGGTATATCTCAGCAAAACAGCATTAGTCACTGTGCATAAATCAAGTACACGGCATTGCTCTTTATCTAAATTCAGAAGTGCAGTCTGCACGTACATCAGGTAGCTTTCCGGTAAAGAATATTATCTCCTATTGTCTCACAGTGAAGCAGAGGAGAGAAGTACTTTGTTTTGCAAGTGTAAAGTCACACCCCAGTTGCATCTGTTTCCACCATCAAACCCACAAGTAACTATAACAGGGAGGAAACTCCTACTCTCTAGAAATTGCTAACAATTCATTTATTCTATATATTTTAAAACTATTATTCTTGATGGCTTTCGTACAGACATCAGAGCCAGGCGTAGAATGAACATTCTGAAGGCTAGAAGTTTATATAAGAAAATATGTACTCCTCCAGCAATTTAATAAACCACCACCACCACCACCACCACCACTTACTTGTGGGCACTTCAGTCTGACATTTGAAACCATGAGTTGTTCTTCTGTAAGCTGGAAGTTCCCCAGTGTCCCTCCCTCCTACCGCTCTCACACACCACTCACAACTATTATGTGGGGCAGCACCTCCTTCTCGTGGCTGGCAAAGGGACACCCATGCTCGTGTGCCTCCCCTGGGCTGGCTGAGAGGGAGCAGAAGGCCGCCGCCACTGCCCACTGAGGAGGGAGGAAGAGAAGGCGGGAAAGCACTGCCGGAGCCATGTATGTTGCCCAGAAGGCTTCACTACAAGGACAGGAGGGAGAGGCAACACACTGGCGCTCCTGGCTTCACGCTTCTCTGCCTTATCTCTGCTTCCAGGTTGGGGCTAGTTTGCAAGGAGAGACTCCCTTGATTAGACGCTGGCCAGCCCAGTCCACTGGGGGGCACAACACTTGTCCCACCGTGGGTGCTGCCAACCCACGCTATGCCTCTGCTCCCAAGCTATCACCTGTGACTGCCTGGTAGATGCCAAGGTTGTTGTTTTTATAGAGTCTGCATGCCTGATGTTTGCCCATTCCTGCTTAGAGATCACTGGGGAAGTTTGGCTAAAGCCCTAAGAAAAAAGAGTTTCAGATTTTCCATTTACCATGTCACCATCAATTCTACTATCTTCTGGTACTAGTTGCAGCGAGGGGGGAAAAACAGGAAATGGTCATAAATTCATTTTATTCTGTGAGACAGGTCAATGTTGAGTGGCCTAGTTGCATCTGTTCCAGTTATAAAAACTTTTGTTGCTACATTTTTATGAGCTTAGCTGACAGAGGCACAAAGCCAACAAATACTATGATGAGAAACAACAACACTTTGGGGAACCACTCCTTAATTCTGTTCATCTGACTTCCGCAAACAGTCATGAAAATAATCACTGGAATTTTTTTTAAAAACAAACAAACAAAACCCTTTATGCTGGCTTGATCAGTAATTTTTTTTTTTAAGGGGTAGAAAAGACAGGGGTTAGAGCATCTTATCTAAGTGCAAATGTGGAAATTCTCCTTGGATTGTAAAAGTCCCCAGGGGGAGGCTTTCTGATACCGCAAGCATTCAAGACACCAATCTTGGTTAATCACTAACAGGTTAACATCTCTGAAAGTAATACTGTCTAACAAGAGAGGAATGTACAGTCTGGTTCTCATAAAATTTCAGACCTAGGACAAAACAGAGGAATCTGGTAGGACTACTACTTTCAAAAATATTAATTAATAACACATTATCAGTCTGATAAAAAATATGGCCTGCCATTATCTGCTTTCCAGACATACAATGAGACTTAGAAGGTTTATAAATGGCTCTTACCATTATAAAAAATACACATCATTCTATACTCAGGTGTCTGAATAAAAGTTGGGAAAGTAGAAGCAGCAATTTCAAAATTAAATACATTGCCAAAACAAAGGACAATGTCCCAGGAAGTACAAGAAACAACAGACAAGGTTACAGGAACCTTATATACATTACATTATTCAAAGCAAAGACTAGGCTGCCATTTTTAAGAACAGAAATTCACTGGACATATTGAAAACATAGATCAGTTTGTGTTGTGGTGGCTCAGAGATATGTTCTTTTAAGTGTGTGCTTGAATGGGCTATGATCAGACCCGTTTCCATTAATTTCAGTGCTTTTCAGGTCACAGAGAAGTGTATGCAGACATAGTTCTTGAAATATTCTGGAATCAGCCAACAACTTTGCCCTGAGTTTTATGAATATTAGAGATTACTATTTAACTAACTACAACCAGTCCATTTTTAGTATTTACAAAATTAGGACCTTTGTTTATCTGAGACATCTACAATCACTAACCACTTCTTGAAAATTAATATTGGGCTGTAGTATTGCCTTGTAATAATCAGGCCTGCAAGTAGCTGCTCAACTGGAAATGCTATGATGTGTAGATGGAAATAAACCAATACTTGACATTTGGCCAAGGATGCTCAACTCAGCACCAACATTCAGTGGAGCAAGGAGGGCTGAATACACTGCTAGCAGGGAGGTAAACTTCTGAATTATCTCCATATTTGAAATCAAGGAGAGCTAGCATATCTAAGGTTGGAAAGGAGACCCTCATACGAGCTTTTTTGCAGTCCAGCCTTAGAACTCAAAGCCAGGAGAAGAGGGACAGGCTCAGCCTAGCACATTGTTTCATTGTTTTCTTCCAACCTGAAAGCAGAAGCAGATAGGTCAAAAGATGGAAAGGAGAGCATCCTTGTGCCCAGTGTCAACAGCACAACTCTGAATATGAAGCAAGTGCTGCTTGGTTTTATCATGTCAACCAGCAGAAGGAAGGCAAAAAAAGCAATAGAAATCTGCAATGCCCATTCATCACAAGGACATGGCCAGGAAGGGACATTCAAGAAGTGTCAACAAAGCAGAGGATCCATATCACAGCAATTTCTAGAACCCTTCCACCCTGTGCCTAACTGCTACAGATTCCAGATATTTTGAATCACAGTGCACTACATAGTAGTGAAAGTCCAGGAAGAAATCTGGCCGGAAAAATAATGCAAGTTTTGGGGGCCATATTTGCTCCAGCACTAAGATACAAACAGCTGCTTAATCAAACTATTTAAAAAGTCAACACGGTTAAATTCCAATATTATTTCGAGTGATACTGCTAACAAAAAATGAAAGGTGTAATCCACAAAATAGTAGTGTCCAGAGGCAAGAATTTAATTGTTGGTTTCACTGTGAGATTTTAATACAATTTGTTTTGAAGGATAACTTTATACTATCTTTTTATTTTTATTTTAAAAGTTTCTGGTTTTACTTTTTCAAAGCAATATGATGTCAAATGAATTCCTGAGGGTGTTATTATTATTTTTTTATTTGAAGGGGGGTTATAAAACTTTAAAAAGGCTGATTTATTTTAGACCATTTTAAACACATACCAACCTTACTTGGACCTAGGCCAGACAAAAAATTCCATCTGAACTGACACCCTACAAACACATGTTACCAGTAACCACTGAGCTTAAAGAAATAAATGAAATACTATACCTTTAGCAATGCAGCACTTGGCACTATGTCAAGGATTCATAGGAGAAAGGTATGTCTCCTATTCTATACTGTGCTCTGGCTTATGCAATAAATATTTTCTCTATCTACAGAAACTAAGTTTCCATTACAATTTTAAAAAATAAACTATAAGCTATTTTACAAAAGTCACCCATAATCCTAGAGCAAAATAAAAATCACAGTGATTGCTCTTCTGAACATGCACTATATTAAAAAGTGTGTATTTGTGTGTGTTATTGTGTACACACTGATGCAGGGGCAGGAAAAAATAACAACATGATTTCATAAATAAATAGAATGATCTAGTGAGATCCAGAAAATAGCTAAGATTTCCGAACCACTGTGATTCAGTATGTATGATGGGCAGCCATCACACCATGTCTACCACCAAGATAGCACAGTCATGATCCTATTCTGAACCAGCAGCAGGGCAACAGATCAAATAGCTGTAAAACAAAACAAATGTAGCAACAATGACAGCTACACCCATAGTATCTCTGGCAAATCCACTAATAACCACCAATTAGGTGGTTGCAACTTTTGACATCCCATATTACCAACACCAATGCGATTGCAAAACAAAAAAAACCTAAACATGAACTAACCACTTCAATATACACATCCCATCTGCCCACAATTCATAAGGTACAATGGCACTGCACATAGGAAGCCTCCACAAAGAGCCAAGAGATGTCAAAAGGGAGGGGAAGGGAACAGAGAACAGAGAACAGTGGTCAGACTGTCTGACCAAGATCTGGAAGACCAGGATTCAAATCCTCACTTGGCCATGATACTTTAATTGGGTGACCTTGGGCCAGTCACTGTCTCTCAGCCTAACCTATCTCACAGGATCGTTGTGAGGATTAAATGAGGAGGAGAACCATGCCTACCAAAATTGAGCTTTTTGAAGAAAAAGGTGGTATAGAAATGCAATAAAATAAAATAAAGATATGAGTCCAGCTATGACCATATGCGGACAAATGCTATAACACTGCAGGCAACGTGTGCGCAATACATTCTTTTGTAGGGTGAGGGATGGAGGTTACCAGCCCATGGAACTGAAGCAATCACAGCAAGCTTACAGTGGTCAGCGTTATGAGCTTCCCAAACACAAACCATCTTTTTGAGTAACAATAAATTCAGATGAATAAAGGTAGAAGCAGCAATCAGACCCCAAATCAGACAACTACAGAAACCAACATTCTAACCACACAGCCCTAAGTGCAGTTGGAAGACAGAGCCATTATGAGGCATTTATAATGTCCCAGAGTTAAATCCATGATATTCCCCCTGCAAGCATGGGAGTGCTCCCAGTCATATTAGTGAAGGGTCCCTGAATGGTGCTCTAGCATACAAGAGATTCCTGGCAACAGTCTCCACGGACAAGGAACTCCAACATACATACATGCATATACATATGCAACTGGATAGCGAGTCACAGGATGGCACATGGGCCAACTCAAATAATTTTTACACCAGGAAGTTTTTCACTTTATCCAGTTCCTTCATTCCATTCAGTGAAACCCTCTCACAAAATTTCAAAAACCAGTCTCTCCTGCCTATTGTTTCCAGATATATTTTTAACAGCTGCACTGGCCTTGCTATTAGCCACAGTTAGACAGTTGCTTCAGGCAGCAACTGCTCAGGTGAGTAAAGGAACAGTGACTGGGGAAAACTTTGGAAGATGGATTTGAAATTTACTGCATGTAGAACACTGAAAGACAACAACATGAAAATGATGTACCGTTGGTACATAACACCAGTAAAACTGGCAAAAATGTATAGAACAAGTTCTAATAAGTGTTGGAAATGTAAAGAAAAAGAGGGTACTTTTTATCATATGTGGTAGGAGTGTAAAGAGGTAAAAAATTATTAGAAATGATATATAACGAACAGAAGAAAATATTTAAAATGATCTTCATTAAAAAACCCGAAGCCTTTCTCCTACGAATAACAGGAACCCAAATGCCAAAGGAAAAGAAGAAACTGTTTATGTATGCAACAACAACAGCCCGGATCCTACTAGCTCCAAGGTGGAAGGAAGACAAGATACCAACAATAGAAGAATGGCAACTGAAAATGATGGACTATGCAGAAACAGCAAAACTTACAGAAAAACTCAGAGACAATGACATTGAGAAATTTAAAAAAGAATGGGAAGCATTTATTGCATATGTACAAAACAAGTAGAAACACTAGCAGGCTTTGACTAAACATTTGCAAGTACAGTGGTACCTCGGGTTACAGACACTTCAGGTTACAGACTCCGCTAACCCGGAAGTAGTACCTCGGGTTAAGAACTTTGCTTCAGGATGAGAACAGAAATTGTGTGGCAGTGGCACGGCGGCAGCGGGAGGCCCCATTAGCTAAAGTGGTACCCTCAGGTTAAGAACAGTTTCAGGTTAAGAACGGACCGAATTAAGTTCTTAACCCGAGGTACCACTGTAGTTAAATTGAGATAAAATTTATGGAAGGAAATTTGAACTAAAATAGCTAAATTTGATGGCAAGCAATTAGAATAAAACAATAGGGGTAAGAAAAAGAGGTTTAAGTAAATTGTGCAGAAAAGGTATATATTCAATGAACCAGGAAAGGAAATGGAGGAAAGTCAGGAGGTTAAAGAGAACCTCTGAAAATATTATTCTTTTTTTTTCTTTATCTCTCTTCTTTCTCTTTCTTTGCTTCTTTTTACTTTTATTTCACTTTTTATTTTTTATGTTGGATATCTTTTATCTTTATTTCTACTTGATGGGAAATAATTGTTGAGGTTGAAATTGTAAAACCAATAAAAATTATTTACAAAAAAAGGTGAAGGAACAGTGGTGGCAGGTCCTTTAGCCTTACCCTTTATTGAAGGAGAGCTATACTGGAGGTGCTGCATCGCCTACCCTGCACCCCCAAAGCTTAGCCTGCAGTCCTGTTGCCAGTGTTGAAGATTCAACTACCAGTCCAGTCAGCTTGTGGAACAAGAGTGCAGACGTCGTCTTGTCCTTCAACTCAGAAACCAAAATGCCTTATGCCAATCCTGGTTATAAGTTTCTCCATGTACTCAATTCATGGAGACCAGCTGCTGGATTTAACATCACAGCAGTAACAAGGGACAATAGTTAACTTCACCTCTGCTATTGATGAGTAGTTGTGGTAGTTAAGAACCCACTGCCTCCTCTTCTCAATATAGGAGTCCCCAAATTGATGTTCCTGACGTAACAATTAGAAAGCTAGTGATTCACAATCCACAAACTACCAGGACAAACTATCAGAGACACAGCTAAAGCAGTCACAGCTTTTATTGATCATCAGTGATGGAGTAAGAGATTAAAGTGTCATACACATTTCAGGATCTATGACAAATTTCAGGGATGCCAAACTTTCTGCTCTTGAAAGGCCTCGGCCTGAGAAAGCAGCATGAGGGAGAAGAGCTTTTGCTATCACTGCATATCCATGCCAGGTTGAGCTGGACTGTGCACTCTGTGACTATATGACAGCCCTGCTCAAATCCTACAGAATCCTACGGAAGAACAGCTTGTTTCCATTGGTCATTGCAGCTTATGGTCTGCATGGTGAAAGGCTGCCTGGTGACCTGTGGGGAAACAACAGAAACATAGGGATGATGATAAATAATGGGCAGCAACAAGAACCGAAAGTTCTGGCAACTAAGTGCTCATTATGGGTTGGTGAGTGCGAAACTGAGAAAGTATGCTAACAGCAAGATGCTGTTCCATTCCCCCATGACTCCACTTAGCTTTCCACTCTCTTCTAACTAGCAGTTGGCCCCTCCCATCTCTAGCACTTATGGACTTCCTCCTGATGAAGGACATAATGTAGTCATTAATGCAATGCTCACCCATTATTATAGGAACACTAACTGTAATTTCTGTTTGTTCATGTACTCTCTCTTTGATCCTGCAAGACAAAATGAGTCATGCATGTTTGGCCTGCAATGGTAGTTAAGTAGAGCAGAGTAGACTGGTCAACCAGTAATGGTGGCCATATTCTCCATTGCTTCTTCTAGTACATGGCAGGAGCTTGGTGGCATTTGGGTGTTTGTGGCCAACAGAAGCTCCCTTCCTGGAAAGTATACACTTACCCCATAGAGGAGACTATGCTACTTCTGGATTATTAAGCCTATTAAGTGTCTTCTCATATTCTTAAGAGTGAAAGTTGCACTGTTGTTATTGGTATTGTCTCCACTTCCATCCCCTTTCTTGACATTTAATGAAAGAAGGATGGAGGATGTACAGGTATCATAGTCTGAGGCATGGTCTCCCCCTCCTCCCTTCAGTTTCACCTTGCGTGGCTTACCTATGTAGGATGCCTTGGCATTGTGTCTTCAGCTGCAGCAGTGGTAGTAGTTCCTGATGAATCAGATTGTCAGAAATCGGGAAGCACGTTTATTGTGTTATTTCTGGGAACACGTGTTCTTTGTTCTTCTTGGCTGTTGAGTGTTTATTGGTTGCACAAAATGCTTGCTTTGTACAACGGATCTTATCACCAGAGTTCTTATTTGTACTGGATAGTCTCTCTGGATAGAGTGTCAAAGTGAGGTAGCTCACACGGCACAACTTGAAATGTATCTGTTGTTTCCTGGCTGGGCTTGATATTATCCCTGTCAATGTGCTTAAGAATTAGTTCAAATGATACTTAGTGTGGGGATAGAGAAGTGATGAGAAAAGTCATTTCGGAGTCCTCCCACTGACCCCCAGTGGGACAATTCTAATTTATACCAACTCTTTGGTACATATTACAGTGGTACCTCGGGTTAAGTACTTAATTCGTTCCAGAGGTCCGTTCTTAAGCTGAAACTATTCTTAACCGGAAGCACCACTTTAGCTAATGGGGCCTCCCACTGCTACTGTGCTGCCACTGCATGATTTCTGTTCTCATCCTGCAGCAAAGTTCTTAATCCAAGGTACTATTTCTGGGTTAGCGGAGTCTGTAACCTGAAGCATATGTAACCTGAAACATGTAACCCAAGGTACCACTGTATTATGAATTATGGTTTTGGCAAATATCACACTTCTCACTCGTCAGAGCACTTCCTCTAAACTTTCAGTTCTCACATCCTAAATTAATCAGCAAAAACAGCAGCAGCAGCAGCCACAGTTGTCTGGGGTATAAGAAAAAGAGTTTTTAATAGTTTTAGATGCTTTAACATTATTTAGACCCATGCCAGAAAGCTCATGCTATCAGTTCCTTAAGTGATATTCTGTACCATCCATTATTTTTATATTTTAAATTGTAAACTGCCATGGGTGCCTCAGCAACAAACAAAGAAAGAACCAAAATAAACAACATTCCAGGATTCTAGCACATTCTAGCAACATATCAAAAAACTGAGCTCAAGGTGGCTCTATATTAAGGATAAAAATGCTAAGTCATCAAATTCCAAATAATTTTATGTGATGAAGTAAACAACTTATAATATGGGTAAGTGTGGGATACAGAACTAATAGGAGTCCATTTTCTGCAAGTGCATTGTATTGGAAAAGTCTTTTATATCATTTTTATATCTTATTGACTCATATGGTTTTTCTTTGTGTTACCTGATATACTCTTGTGCATAGCTGCAGAGCACTTAATCGCTATAAAATGGCCTCCTTTGACGATTTCATTGTCTATTCTTTAAGTAAGTCCAACACTTACAGGAAAGCATACAATGAACTAAACATAATTGATCTGTGGTATAGTAACCAATTGATTTCTGTTAATGTAAATTCTGTTCACTGATTTAACAAAACAAAAATAGGATGATTTCCTCCCCTATGCTTTCAGTACTTGATGTTGCACTCAAAATTTCCTTTACAAGAAAAGCCACCAAGTTCTCAACTAGATGCAAGAGAGCTGTTAGCATAAAGTCATTTTTTAAAATTATATTTTAATCCCTAGGGATAAACATTTATCTCCTTAGATATGGGGAGAAAGATTTTAATGGCATCTTGCTTCAGGATTCAAAATAAATAAGGCAAAGATGAGTTTCCATCTTCTTAAAACAAAATTACAGAGATTAAAATATATAAACACAAAATGAATGTATTCCATTTGCATATTATATTTCGCTCTTAAAGTTGATATTGAAGATTAAGGGTCAGCATTTAATCCTCACTATCCTAATCCCTAAAATTACAAAGACAAGCATAAGTGCATGTCTGCTGCACTAAATTACCTTGAAAGAAAGCAAATTCCAAATGAAAAGGGAAGCATATTTATATTATGGTGATTTAAAATCTGTCGCCTAAACACATCTTCTCTCCTCCATCCATTGACCTAAATTGCACACTAAAAGCTTGCTTGTCTGCAAATGGGCAGCTAACACTTTGAGACAATCCAGAGATTCTTCTCCTATGAAGTATTGTGCCAACAATTTTTCTGACTACAATAAACACTGTCTTGTTCATGTTATGCAGAAACAAGAGACATGTTATAAAATACAAGAGTTTCTCTTCTCCTTTTCAGCTGATTTTTCAGGATACAACTAATTATTTCAAAAATCAGCCTTATTAAAAGGGGATAAAAGATGGGGAAATATCTAAACTTATGGTGGTTGCAAAACATATTGACTAAAAGAGAGTATAATTGGCTGATTCTCACACTTTCACTGGGTTGGAGCCTAAGATACGCAACTGGACTTTCACATACTGAGCTCTTGTCTTCCCTGCAGTAGCCCCCTGTTCCCCACAAAAACACTGTTGAGGGTCAAAGGGCATTCAGGGATTGCGTAGGATGTGAGAAGGTGATAGCTCTTTAGGTAGAATATGAGACTCTTCTGAATCTCAGGGTCGTGGGTTCAAGCCTCACATTCGGCAAAAAGACACCTGTATCACAAGGAGTTGATCTAGCTAACTCTCGTGTTCCTTCCAATTCTACAGTTCTATATGTGGTGCGGAGCAGCTTCCATTGGGCGAGGGAACTGGGACAATTTAATACAGTGATACCTCAGGCTAAGTACTTAATTCGTTCCAGAGGTCCGTTCTTAACTTGAAACTGTTCTTAACCTGAAGCACCACTTTAGCTAATGGGGCCTCCTGCTGCTGCCACGCCGCCGGAGCACGATTTCTGTTCTCATCCTGAAGCAAAGTTCTTAACCCGAGGTACTATTTCTGGGTTAGCAGAGTCTGTAACCTGAAGCGTATGTAACCCGAGGTACCACTATACACACATTCTGATGTGCTTTATTAAAAATTACATTCATGTTAGCATGTTTGGTCTCCCATCTTCAAAAAGGTGCACAAATCTTAGAACCACAAATAATTAAGAAGAAAATCCTGAAATATTTACTCACAAAACAGATGGCAGGATAGCCACCCTAAAGTGAAAGATTTTCCATTATTAGCTGACTACATCATAATCTGTGGACTATATCTTTTTTTCAAAAAAAGCTTCATTGGGATGCATCACTTTAAGCCAGCCTCCCCCCCCACTGTTTCAGCCTTCTGCTAGTATGTGATTTTTAAAAGACTCACTTTAATCATAACCATTTAGAGGGAAGGAGACCTGATCTGGACATGTACCTAAAGAATACCAAGGAGTTCAGAATATGACAGAGGGGTTCCCTATCTTTCAAAATAAAGACAATAAATTTTCTTACATGGGGATAAGGGAATAGGAATTGAAGTGTGCTTCTCCGGAGTACCTCCTCCAACTTCCAAACTACTTCTGGGAAGGCATCTTCTTCTTTTTGGGGCTCAAGTTTTCTGCTTGTGGCCTGCTACTGGCCTTCTCCACTACTCAGGAAAGATTCCTCTCTTAGGACTGGCCTCACACTAGGCTTATGTCTTCCCCTGTGGAAAAAGTCTTAAAAGTCTTTTCCTTAAAGTCTTCCCTGTTCCTTTTCTTCTTGCAGGCCCCTTCCTTCTAGACTCCCACGGATACATATTGCAGCTGGCTTAAGTTAGACCAAAGCAGCAAAAACTATTCTTTACTGGACTGAATTCACATCAATACTTTAAACTATTTGTTTGTTTGGTTGGTTTATATATAATCAGTTAAGCCTCAAATTAGCATTTATTTATTTTCACCCTCAACTATGTAAAATATTTACTCCATCATGGCTGCGGAAATGTCTTGTTATGTCACAATTACATGTTGAGATTCAGTGACATCTTGCACTTTAATATACCATTTCCTCTTTTTATTAAAACTCTATAAACAAAATACAGTACCAAGATTTTTGGTGGGGGGTGGGCAATGGTGCACACAGGAACTGGAGGGGCTTGTATTGTGAGGGGCTTGGGGCAAATTACCCCAGTTGCTCCCCCACCCCCACCCCTCACCCCACTGGCAGTCTGGCAGCTTTCTGGTATTACCAAGTTATATGGAACTTTTATTTAGCACACGTGACATTAAAGTGGAAAGTGAAAAAGAAACTTTAAACTGAACTGAAGGAAGATCATTTTTGTAGTTAGTGCCCAAATAACCTGTAAATTACGTGTGTGTGTGTGTGTGTGTGTGTGTGTAGGTAGGTTGATGATGCTATGTGGGTTTTCTCCCCTCACTTTTAACTTCTTTCATGACGTACTGATGCAGGGGCATCAACATGCCACTTTGTGATAGGTACATGTGGCTTTTGTTGTGTAAGGGCAAGACAAAGGCAATCTACCTGTTCCCACACTCTCAGAAAGTTAATTTTCTGCAATTTAATCTAGAAACTGATTCTCACTAAGCTGTTCAACTGACATATGCACAGTATTATATGAACTTTGACGCACACAAAATGATATAAATAGGTAAAGGTAAAGGGACCCCTGACCATTAGGTCCAGTCATGGCCAACTCTGGGGTTGCGGAGCTCCTCTCGCTTTATTGGCCGAGGGAGCCGGTGTACAGCTTCCAGGTCATGTGGCCAGCATGACTGTGCCGCTTCTGGCGAACCAGAGCAGCGCACGGAAACGCCGTTTACCTTCCTGCTGGAGCGGTACCTATTTATCTACTTGCACTTTGACGTGCTTTTGAACTGCTAGGTTGGCAGGAGCAGGGACCGAGCAATGGGAGCTCACCCCATCGCGGGGATTTGAACCGCCGACCTTCTGATCGGCAAGCCCTAGGCTCTATGGGTTTAGACCACAGCACCACCTGTGTCCCTAAAATGGTATAAACGGTAGCATTTGATTATATGCTCTAAGATTCTTGGAGAATGGACCAATATTTGGTTCATGTAACTGTAGAAACCTCCATGGTAGTGTATAAAAATAAGAATAGTATATGCGATCAACACTGTTACAGAACCTTTAGTGACTTCAGCTTCTTGTTATAGTTTATTGGTTTTTTTAGGGGAGGGAACCAAATTTATTTAACTATAAGAAAAGATTTCAAATTGGAAATAAACACTTTACAAAAGCAAGTTTAAAAACATTTGTGAATTGAGTCTTCAAGATTCAATCAATTGACCAAACAATTCTCTTTTTTTCTGTTGAGAATGCAGGCAAAGTTGATTCTTAAATGCTACTCTGAAGGTCAAACAAATAGCATTGGGTGCCTATTTGTTGCAAATAGATTTGAAGGTTTTGTTGATAATTTATAAGAACTTGAACAGCTTAGGACCAAGTTACCTGAGGGAGTGTCTCCTTCCATAAAATCCAGTCCATTCACTGAGATTGTCAGAGGGCCTACAACACTCAAGTGAGATCCTTCCATGGTGATTTTAAGGAAGGCCTTCTCCACTGTTGGCCTCATACCATAGAATAACCTCCTCCCTAGAGATCCAGTGGTCATCTATAGTAATGGTGTTCTGCTCATTGGTTTAAACATATCTATTTGCGAGAGCATTAATGATCATAGAATTCTAGTACTGGCACTAAATCTTTGATATCTGTCGGGGGGTTGTATTTCGCTGTTTTACTGTATTGAGTTTATCCTTCAAATTGGCTTGGTTTGTGTATTAATGTTTAAACAAAAATAAAGGAGAAGTTCTGCTGCTTTAGGGGACACGGGTGGCGCTGTGGGTAAAACCTCAGTGCCTAGGACTTGCCGATCGTATGGTCGGCGGTTCGAATCCCCGTGGCGGGGTGAGCTCCCGTCCTTAGGTCCCAGCTCCTGCCCACCTAGCAGTTCGAAAGCACCCCTAAGTGCAAGTAGATAAATAGGTACCACTTTCTAGCGGGAAGGTAAATGGCGTTTCCGTGTGCTGCGCTGGTGCTGGCTCGCCAGAGCAGCTTCGTCACGCTGGCCATGTGACCTCGAAGTGTCTTCAGACAGCGCTGGCTCCCAGCCTCTTAAGTGAGATGAGCGCACAACCCTAGAGTCGGACATGACTGGCCCTTACGGGCAGGGGTACCTTTACCTTTACCTTTTCTGCTGCTTTACAGGTGATTGAGGCAATTAATTTCTACCCCAATTCCCATTGCTTCCCTTGGTCTTATGTATGTATGAAACTGCCCGGCACTAAGTAACACAGTTGCTCCATCTAGCTTTGTACTGTCCACTTTGATGAGCAGTGACTCTAAGTTCTCACAAAGTGGCCTTTTCAGAACTACTAGCTCAAATCATTTTAACAAAAGACTTGCTACATTCAAAACATATGATCTACCATATAGTTATGATCTTGTTCCATACGGGTCAGCACTGTTGAAAATGGCACCAGATTGTAAGTACTGGTACTTCAATCTAGTTAATTGCACTAGACCAATAAACCACCAGTGAGAGGGGAGAGGTAGTCATGCTATTTATTTGCACTTTTTTAAAAAAAAGTCTACATGTAAAAGTATATGAATATCACTCATTCCTTCATCATTACCTGCACAAAATGGAAAGCTTTCAAACTGCTCTAAGCTTATGGAGATGTGTAACCCATCATGCACCCTGTACAACAGGTGTTCACAACAATCATACCATAATGTACACAGCACTGCTGGATACACTGCAGAGCTAGATTCAGCTGTTCCCAGATACCACTATATAAACTTGCAAAACCTGTATGATCAGAGAGCACAGTAGGACAGGGAAAAACAACAACATGTGCACCACAGGATGTAATCGCTCTGCAGTGCCACCACCAACTCTCTGGAAATAGTCTTAAAAGAATAATTAAAAGCAAAATATTCTGTTGCACATTAGCAGAAGTCACAGCACACTAGGCAATTTTAATGTCCTTTTTGGACCTGTATGAATTTCTAGAGTATATATATATAATTGGCTCAGGAATTTTGACTCCATTCTTAAAGTCTGTGCACCTTTGCCTATCCTTTGCCCTTCTCCTTTCAAACCATTCTGTTTTGTCCTCCTTCACTCTCCAGCTGAACCATCCCCCATTTATTTCTTCTTGCAGTTTATATTCATTCTTATATGTGTTATGTTCCATGCTGACCCCAAACTAGAAACATTTTCGAAACTGACACGGAGACAAATGGAAGAGGACGCCTTCACTCTGGTATGGCTCCCCTTTATCACATACGATTTATCACATACACAGCCCAACAAGACAACACCACAAACCTACTGATGGCATACGATTCAATATGATCAACTTAACCCAACAACAACCTCCCACGCATAAACAAATCCCACTGCGGCCAACCAATACAATCAACCACACCCTAGGCCACCCCAATTTCTGTTACTGCCAAGGAAACATAACAAGTGAATAGAAAGACAACCTACCCAAGTGACGTAGACACAAAAAGCCCACTAAGTAAAAGAACGTAAGCTTGGCGCCCCCCCCACCACCCCTCTTTTCTTCCTGACCCTATACTGCATAGAACACCAATGTCTCACGACAAATGTAACTGATCTGCAGAAAACACAACCTGAAGAGACAATGCATGTGCTTTTGTAAATGAGGAAAATATTTAATATTTTTTACAATAAATAAATAAAATGAACTAGAAACATTTTCTCTGTTACTGCCTGACATTCTCTTCTTATGATTTTTTTACTCCCATTTCTCCTACCTTATTATGCTCCTTTCTTGGATTCTGGAAGCACTAAGATAAAGGGAGCTCTGTGCATAGAAAAATCAAACCAAAAAATCCACAATATTTGAGACAATCTTGGCTGTGAGACCTGGAAGAGATTACCCCTGTCTTGCAGGCCTTTCCCCACCTGCCCTGGGAGACTGACTCCAGCTACAAAAGCTGAGGCTGCTGAAGAAGCCAGAGACCATCTTGGCTGTTTCTTACTGAAGACCCAGGTGCCTGAGCTTCCACAGCTGTTGCTCACTATGAATCACCGTAGGCAGGATTCAAAGCAGCAGCAGCAGATAAGTCCTATGCTTATGATAATATTTCATTCTCTTGTTAATTATGCTATTTTATATGTGTATTTTATATTGGACTTCATTTGGTAATATTTTCTTCTGAAATGTTTAAGATTTTGTTTTGTTTTGTTAACCTTGCTGTGCATTCTGTAATTGACCTCTTTTGAAATCTTTTCAAATCTTTAAAATAATATTTTAGTTTCCTGTTAATTACATTGTTTTGAATATATACTTCATTTGACTTTATTCTGGATTGTTTTATTTCATGTTTTAATGTGTTGCTTTGAATTTTTTTCTTAAAAATATAAAGTGGTATAGAAATGAAATTAATAATAATGATAGTAAACAGCTGTTTATTTAAAGCTTATACAAATGCATGGGAGACCTTTAAGAGGCTTTAAGATGTCTTTTGTAATAGAAAAAAATATCAGAAGTAGAAACTATTTATTTGTTTCCCTTGTCTATTTACAGTACAAAGCATGCCATTCACAATTACAGTGGTACCTCAGGTTAGAGACGCTTCAGGTTACAGATGCTTCAGGTTACAGACTCCGCTAACCCAGAAATAGTACCTTGGGTTAAGAACTTGGCTTCAGGATGAGAACAGAAATCACACGGGGTGGCTTGGCAGCAGCCATTAGCTAAAGTGGTACCTCAGGTTAAGAACAGTTTCAGGTTAACAATGGGCCTCCAGAACGAATTAAGTTCTTAACCCGAGGTACCACTGTAATTCCTATCACTATTAATCACTGCCTCTAGTTAATATATTAAATATATTAAATATAAAGCATGAGACAAAATAGAGAGGACTATATTATAATTAAGGAATGTGTAATTTACACTTTAATTAGAACGTACTTCATTATCTTCTGTGGGAACAGAAGGGCAACACAGTCTTGGCATCTGCTGGGTATAAGACTGTTCACGGTATCCTTGCATTTCTCACTTTCCCCAAGAAACTAATTTATAACTTCGCTCCCGTCAAAAAAGTAGTGTGCGTAGAATAATCATGAAGGTTCATTTTCCAAAATGGTTTAAAAGGAATACATGGAAATGTGGCAATGTGTCAGCTGTCCCACATACAACCTCCTAATCCATCTATGAGCAGCCTAAGCCTGTCATAGTCATAGGCTTATGAGAAAGGATAGTAGCATGTAAGGGGTGCTTTATAAACTCTTCAGTCTTAGATGATACATTTTTAGGTGATCTGTTGTAACTGAGGTGCTTTGAAGCTCTGTTTTGAAAAGTAGAGCATATTGTTTTTCAAAATGCTAAACTGACAAATAATAAAACGTGTACAGGTGTGGGGTTGCTGTTTTTAATCACTTGCCGTTTTAGTGAAACAAAAAAAGTCAATAAAACTGTACCCGGTTTACATTTGAAACACTCAGCAATATAGCCACCGAATACTGTTCACTAAAGTAAAATAACATTCAGAGACATACATACAGGAATGCAGAAGTTACTACACACTGTCATCTAAACCACTCTATAATGCTGTCTGATGTTAAGCTGCCCCTAAAGAATTAAGAATGGTAACAAGCATTTGCACAATGGAGAGACTCCTATGTGACTTTGAAAGTGCTGGATTAAAGGAAATGTGAGCCAAATACCGAATGATATTTTGGGACTCCAAAGCTTTTTTGCCCTGTATATCTCACTGTTTTCTGTCTGCACCTACACAGACACACTTACATGCAGACTTATATAGATACAGACAGTTCTCACAATGGAGGTTGAAAATTAAGCTGCCAGTGTCATAATGCCATTATACACATCTATAACACAACTGCACTTGGAATAGTCTGTGCACTTCGAGATACTGCACCTCAAAAAGGATATTGTAATATTGGAAATGTTTCAAAAAGGACAATCAAAATGATTGTGATGTTTGTATTTTAGTAACTATGCTTTGTAAAGAGAAACTCTCAAAAAGTGCAGTACAGTGGTACCTCGGGTTAAGAACTTAATTCGTTCTGGAGGTCCGTTCTTAACCTGAAACTGTTCTTAACCTGAAGCACCACTTTAGCTAATGGGGCCTCCCGCTGCCGCCGTGCCACTGCTGCACGATTTCTGTACTCATCCTGAAGCAAAGTTCTTAACCCGAGGTACTGTTTCTGGGTTAGTGGAGTCTGTAACCTGAAGCGTAACCTGAAGCATCTGTAACGTGAGGTACCACTGTACAATTTTTTTAATAAATGGGAAAACTACATCATTTTTTTGCAATTGGCACTGAAAATGTCATCTTTGGATGAAAATGGCAGAATAACTGCCTTTAGAGAGGCAAAACAATGCAAGCTAATTCTATGCATATATTCACAGAGGAAAGTATCGCTAAGCTCAGTGTGAAAAATTGAAGACCTGGAACCAGGAGAAGGACCTCGGGTTAAGATAAAAGTGTTTGGGTAGGTTCATATTGGGAGAGGTACTCTAGAAGATATTTGAGTCCTGAGCTGCAAAGAGCTTTATAGTTTAAAACAGCACTTCGAATTGGCCTGGAAATGTACAGGCAGGCAGTTTAACCTCGCCAAGATTGATGTTATATGAATGGGTTGCTTGAAGGCTGTCAAAAATTGAGCAGCTGCACCCTGAAGTTTCCAAAATCTCTTCAAAGGAAATACAACATTTAAAATACAGAAAGGTCCACACCAGCTATATATACTGCCTGCCAAAGTCCATTGAAAAGAGAGGTGTTCTCAGAGCCCTGTTGAATCTTGCAAGGTATAGGACCTTCCAAATTTCCAAAGGAAAAGAATCCTACAGCTGAGAGCCTAACACTGAAAAAGCTATATTGCAAATGTCAACAACCTGATCATCTTTACAGGTGGGCAGTTTGATGTAGATATCAAGGTACAGATAAGCTGATATGGGTGTAAGTAACCTGGCCCCAAACCATTCAGGACTTTAAGACCATAACCAGCACTTTGAACTGGGCCTGGAAATACACTGGCAACCCATTGCATCTCTGTCTAGTTTCAATTAAATTTTAGCTTGTTCATGCTCATAAGCCCAAAACAGCCTTCAGTGATTATAATAGACATGTAGACAGATGTACAGCTGCTACACGTGGAGGTAATATACCAAGTCATGGCTGTTCACACTGCTAAATTTCTTCATGCAATCTTGGACAGAGGATACATGAGTGTGAACAATATAAACAGTAAGCCAGTAATTCACTTATATTATTGTGACGATGCTTTTTAATGTAACCACAGTAAAAGAAATGACTGCTGGCTCACTATTTGTAAAGCGTGGTTCAAGCTACCTATTCCCCATATCAACATGTACTTGCATACATAACTATGCAGCAAAATTCACCAATGAGAACCTACTCAACAGATGTAGCGCTATACATCAAAGCGCTATATCCTATACAAAACAATATCCACATTATTCTGTTCAGCGAATTCCAATGCAGTACATGAGACAGAAACATATTTTGCGGTCATGGGCTTTCCCACTGACAAAAGCCCTTTCTTCTGGCATTTTTAGACAGATCTCCATCCCACCTTTTCATAACTACTGCAGAATTTCAGAACTACTACAGAATCCCTATCCACTTAACTGCCCAGTCATCCCTACCATTCAATCATTCAGCCTTATGTTCTGGGTAAAAAAAAAACCCTACAGCATTTTGATGGCCAACCTCTTTCCTGCTTGAAGGTCTGTGTGACATTGCTATGTTATGTTTGTGGTATGGCTGCCATCCATGAATCAACTGCAATGGTGCTGAACCATGCAGACAGCAGTTTCCGCAGTGTGATTATAACTATGCCAGAATCCATGCTCCATTTTTCTTCCCAGTAGCAACTACATTGCGATGTGAACATAACATAATAACTGGACCATAATAAATAGGACAGAAAAAGGAACTGGGGTAATAGAATGGCACTAGCCAAAGCACTGGAGCACTTGTAGTTGCAGCCAAGAACAGCCTTTAGTCCACAGCCAGCTTCATTCAACTGATAGACCACCCAGGGGTTCATTCCAAGTTTGCACAGGCCACTACAGTATTTCCCTTATTTCAGCCCTAATCCTGGACACAATAACTAAAGTATTCTCTCTATGAATATAGTACACAGTATACAGACATTGGGACACAGGTGGCGCTGTGGGTTAAACCACAGAGCCTAGGACTTGCCGATCAGAAGGTTGGCGGTTCAAATCCCTGCGACGGGGTGCGCTCCCGTTGCTCGGTCCCTGCTCCTGCACGTCAAAGTGCAAGTAGATAAATAGGTACCACTCCGGCGGGAAGGTAAATGGCATTTCCGTGTGCTGCTCTGGTTTGCCAGAAGCTGTTTAGTCATGCTGGTCACATGACCCAGAAGCTGTACGCCGGCTTTATTGGCTCCCTCGGCCAATAAAGTGAGATGAGCACCGCAACCCCAGAATAGGCCACGACTGGACCTAATGGTCAGGGGTCCCTTTACCTTTAACTTTATACAGACATTACTAAAGTGCTGCTTCCCCAAAAGATAGCTCCCTATCAGTTGCCATGAGAAACCTCTCCTATTATCTTGGCTATCCCAAAACTATCCTCTGTTATTCATTTTTTAGTATTACTACAGTGCTTTTCATCCAAAATTTCACAGCAGTTTTTTAAAATAAAACATCCAACAAAGTCAGCCATAAAATAATAAAGTACAACATTAACTAAAATCAAAGCAATCAGCCGTTTATCAGCAGCAGTAGAAAACCAACAGAGGAATCCATGGTGCGGGGCATGCAAAACAACAGCTCTCAAAGGCTCTTTGAAAAGGGAAGGTTTTTACACAGCTCTGGAAAGATAACGGGAAGGAGGCTGCATAGGTCACCTAGAGCAGGGTGGTCCAACATGCGGCCTAAGAGTTGCATGCAGCCCTCAAGACCTTTTTTAATGGCCCTCAGCAACATCTCTCCTCCCCCAGCCCTCACACTACCTTCCCAATGTTGGGTAAGTGAGGTGCTGGGGTTTGGGAAGGAGCAATTATTTCTTTTGCTTTATCACTGATGTGTTTACTAGCCTGGGCTGCTTTGGGAGAAAGGATGTTATAGAAATTTAATAGTTTTTCAAAGGCATATGGATTACAATAGTTCAATCTGGAGGTTACCAAAGCATGGATAACTGTAGCTAGATTATCCTGGTCCAGCAGAATACACAGCAGAAGCATAGGCACTCTGGAATACTGAGCCCACCTGTACGTCTAATGACAAAACTGGCTCCAAGAGTATCCCTAAGCTATGCACCTGCTCCTTCAAGGGGAGTACAACCGCATCTGGAGCTGGCTGTTCCTCCAAATGCCAGATCTGAGAACTGGGGAATGCAACCCATCAGAAAGGCTGAACACCTCTTCCAACATCAGCCAACCAACAGTATGTCCATCTCGCACTGCTCTGAGATTGGGATGGCATGTAACAGTATTTAAATCCTTGTGTTCTCTTAAAGTACTGCTTAAAGGTGCATTTGCTCTCACAGTATTTAAAAATGTATTTTGATACCTTTAGACTGTGGAGAACTGCACTGCAACGTCCAGAAAAGTGCAAAATTCATTGGATTGCTATGCTCTGATCTGCACATTAATCCAAGAGGTGCAGAGCAAGACATTCCATGTGGGAAGTGGCAAAGACTAAATTCCTCAAGCATCCTAACTTCCCACTGGTATTGTTTTGCTAATTTAAACCCACCACCAACACGCTAGTTTATGAATTACATTGCTGCCCATTAGATTATTATTGTACAACTTTTATCACTAGTTGCTTACAACACCTTACCATCATAAAACCCCGTCCAGCAATAAATAGAACAATAAAGTTAATCAATTTATTTTCTCAACAATTAACCTTATTGCAACTATTAATAAAACAATCATAATTTAAATATACAAGCCTGGTAACTGAAAAAGTTGACTTAGGCTGGAATCCTATAGTCATCACCTCAAATCACAGGAAAGAAACTGGCATGTCATAAGAGAAGGGGTTTAGAAGGGCCTCCATAACAGTTTCTAGGTAACTTAATACAGTGTCCTTCAATGGCAGCATTATCTACTGGTAGTTCCTCCTCCTGTCCTGAAAACAGTTTAAAGCTACAGGATCTGTGGACAGCTTTGGAAAAAGCAGAAATCACCTGGTCTCCAATATACTGCCTCTCCAGAGTTCTCCTGCTTCCTCCCCCATTATGAAATTGCATCACAGGTTTATACTTGTCCCCTCATTTTCATAAATGGATCAGTTAAATAATACTGATTCTAGTCCAGGCACAGGCAAACTTGGCCCTCCAGATGTTTCGGGACTACAACTCCCATCACTCCGACCACTGGTCCTGTTAGCTAGGGATGATGGGAGTTGGAGTCCCAAAACATCTGGAGGGCCAAGTTTGCCTATGCCTGGACTAGTATATATCTTTTAGGGCTTAGTTCACCAAACTGGCTCTGTGATAGCTGACTTTGGTAGGTGTAATACACCATGGTAGGTCCAATCATTTCCCCAACTTCTTTAGACACTTTGATATGCCACTTCTGCCAAGTACATGGATATGAGAAACAGTGGATCAATAACTGCTGAGAGTGAAACTCACTCAGATATATCTATCTGTGGAAGGAACTGCCCCACAAATAAAACTGGCGCAATAGTTGTTTTGCAAGAAGTGCCTCATGCACAGTGCCATAGGCACTGTCCCAGTTTTCCTAAGTCCTTGAAAAAAATAAAATGGGGAATAAAAAAGAAACAATAGAAAAGAAGGTGGAAAATTAAAGACTGGCTAAAACGATTATTCATTTATTGTACAGTAAGCAGACGTGTGTTCAAAATTAGACAAGGTGAAAGTTCCAGTGCAGTGATGAGTTGCTGCAGAAGTACTCTCCTTAGCTACTATGAGCAGATTAGAAAAGAACAAAATGGCCCTCTTAGCTTCCAAGGCCTGTGGAATGTTGAGGCCATAAAGATGAGAGAATATTGGAAAAACAAATCTCATTGTTTGGAGAGGGAACTTCCAGATTCACAAGGAACACCAACTGCTCCCCACCAAATTCCTGTCTTTGCTGCTACTGCTTTATTGAGAGCAAGGGGTGGGGCACCCCTGCCCAATCACAGATATGCTGAAATCCTGAATTTCCTTACTGTTTTCTCAGTTCAGGCTTTGTCACTTTATAGCACAATGAGGAAAGCTTTCAGGATGACCGGAGGAATCTCAAATGCAGTGAGGAGCAAACAATGATACAAGGCTCCTGTTCTGGGATGGCTAGCTAAATTCCTGAGTAGGAACACTCCCATTTGTGGCTAGCACTAATACAACATTATGTTACAAGCTATTATTACTACTACTACTACTACTACTACTACTGCTGCTACTACAATATTCCTGTCTTGCAGCATGGTAAAATCATCATAGTGACCAAATCATACAACCAAAAGGGGACAGAAACCAAACACAAAGCACAGTGAAACAAAAAGGTATTAACAACATGCCAAAATACCAATAGAGAGTTGGCCAACTGGGACAGTGGTAGGCAGTCTGTGCTGTCCCCGTTATAACAGTGATTTTTATCTTATTAAGAAGCTAGGCACAACAAAATCAGGTGCATTAGGTTGTAGCCGACTAAGCTCTACTTAGAGTGAGCCCATGCCTACTCTGAATACAAGTGGATACAACCCAAAATAAGTAACTATATGCCAATAGGACGAGGTTTACATTGTGTAAGGTTCTTTTTCTGGAACCTGCACTGAGTGTCAGGGCTCAGATCTACAATATGCAACATGAAAACGAAAACAAGAACGAGGAGGAGGAGGACAAGGCCCTTGAGCACACGAAGAGCAACTTGCTTTACCACAGATTACTGTAGCCTTCACATAAACCTCTGGCGTTGGGGGGATTAGACTACCAGTTGCCTTGAACTCCTGAATTGTTCTAACACAGCACACACAAAAAGAAGCAGCAAACCATGTTCCAGGAACAGGCAGAGAGCGGAAAGTTATTCTATGGCTTTTACAGGAGGTTACCAACCTTTAGGAAGATTTTAGCAAAACCACTATAGGACTGAATGGCAGTCAAAGATTAATCCATCTCTCTGCCCATATAGGGATGTGCTTTGCGTAGCTTAGCTTCAGTCTGCGTTTAAATATAGGTCATCAAATCAAATGTAGTGATTCAGGTCAGTTGTAACTATAAGTCTTAATCATATAACAGCTGCTTGGTTGTTGATGAGAAATGAATGTGTGTTCCCACTCAACTTAAAATAAAACTTACAATAAAATAAAAAATAACCCGTACAACTGGTAGTATTGTCACTGTCAGAATGAGGGCCCGACATGAGGAGCCCCAGAGAATTAAATGTAATTTCTGTGATGAAGATAGTAGCCTCATATCATATTAGAACCATGATTCAGAGGCTATGAAGGAACTGCGGACACTGACTGTGCCCTATCTGTAGGCAGAATATTTGAGCTACAAAAGATTAAAATCTGGCACCTTCTGTGAGCACTAAAACTCATTAAAAATTCATTTTGAAAAAGTCAATGCACAAATGAAGACCAGCTATTTAAAGCTACTGGTATACTACACAAGATGTCTAACACTAGGAGTAAGTGGAACAAAGCTAAAAGGATTTGTACTACAAAATCCATTTACAACTCAGCATGAATTTTACATTTGAGCCTGTAAAATAAGAATGATGTCCTTAAAACTCATTAATGGCCTTCAGTGTATGTATGTATGTATGTATGCATTATTATTATTTTACTCATCACATGTCGCACATGATCCCAAAGGGTTAATGCATCTAGATGAGCAGAAATTCATGAGCATAATCCTAAACAAGTAAGTTGAAGTTCTATCAGGTCTATTTCATAGCATCAGGGATTACTGCTAGCATTCTAATCCTACTGAGCCTAAGGGAGGTACATTGTATTGTATTTGAAATCCCAGCCAGGAAAGAACAGAAGGTTAAATGGGTGCCTTGCTCTGTAATCAAATATCAGAGGCACTACTTATCTATTCAATGAACAACTAACGTAGAAAATCAATTAAGAAACAAATAGCTGTTTCTTTTGAATTTTTACCTAACCAAATTATCTGTTTCAACTTTTAAATGCTTGCTGAAAACTTTTCTATTCTGTCATGCTTAAGCTAGCAATTTAAGAATACATCTTTCTGTAACAGTAAGCAAATCATACATACATACAAACAAACAAACAAACAAACACATATGTCTGGTTTTTTGTACTGTGGTAAAGTACTCATTTTTTAAAAAAAATTGAATAGTGGTGTATAAATATTTTTCTAAATAAAGATAAATAAAAATATTAAATATCCTACAGCTGAAATAAAAGCATGCACTAATACAATACACACAGATACTAAAACTTGCAAAGCTAGGCTAAAAAGTATCCAAGGTACACAACTTTCATGGTGGTGTAGTAAATCTTATTCAGATTGGGGCCCCGGAATCAATGTACATAATTATGAAATCTATTGATGGGTCTACTATAGGTATGAGTTCGTTAAATACAATCCATAAGTTTCTTAATTCCACTTTTAAAAAAACACACCACCAAACAAACAAACAAGACTGGATTATTTAGTTACCTCAAGAATTTAACATTACTCAATTACAAAAGAATGCCTGGTTTGCTCATTAGAATTTAGATAACAGACAATGTTGGAGCTTGATTAATGGTAAATAAATTTTACGCACATGCATATACAGTGTGTGTGTGTGTGTGTGTGTGTGTGTGTAATGAATATCTTCAATTTTTTATTATTTGTGAAAAGCATTTTGTTCAGCTGCGCATCATCTTCTGTGTAGTTAGTTAAACTCCCGGGAGTCCTGAAAAAGGCAAAAGCTCCTGCTGGCCTTTGTTCCCAGCAGTGAAAAGTCCCGTTTGGTGGTCCTAAGGTTAACACCCTACCCTACCCCCTCCTTCCTATACCTGTCATTTTTAATAGACTTCACAGTTCATGCACACAGACAAACAGGCCAACCTATCCAGCTAGCATGACCTTTATACAGGAAGAAGATCACATATGGTTCATAATATTGGACCGCTAAGGGAAAATGTAGTACTTTAGGAACTAGAAAAGCATAGCAATTATACAGCAAGTACTGCATGTCAGTCATAGATGGTGCCTGTTTGATATAATGCCTATTAAGTATTCAAACACTGCTCTGGTATTTATATATATGCTGAGTGGTATATACATTTTTGGTAAATAAATAAAGTGAATGTTTGCCGTTGTTGCCTAGAAGTTTCAAGCAAAATATCTGAACAGAACTGTGAAAACTATAGTTGGCACATCTGGTCTTACATTTTCATTCTTTCTTCCCACCTTGCTTTTAAATTGTACCTGGAAATTGATAGATGGTCCTTTCTTTGAAAAAGCATTCCCTCCTGAACGGGAGACAAGGGGTCAAACTAGACATTATGTGAGAGTTTTATGACTGGAGCTGCCAATATATTTCTTCATTTGCAAAAAAGAAAAAGAAAAGGAAAAAACAGATTTATAGACAGTAACCTTATAAACTGACTGGAATGCAATTCTTTCATTTTCAGCTTCTCCAAACGCACCAAAATATGCACAACAGTATTTTTGCTTGCTTATTCTTGTAGTTTTATTCTCTCTCTACAATAAAAAAGGACATAATGAGGGGTTTTAGGCTAAACTACATACTCCATTGAATGTGTGGATTGCACTTGCATCTTTTTGAAAAGAAAAGAAAACACAGAGAGGGATCAATCCAGATTGGGACAATGGAGTGGAGTGGAGTTTACATTTCCCCCACAAAAATAGCCTCTTGAAACTGCTATTTGGCCTGGGAAATAAACCCTGTATTGAGTCTCTGTGGCTTCTCTAATATAAAATGTAAAAAATGTCACTGTGAATCATGGATTTAATAACATGTAATTTATAAACACATGTGTGTTTTCCCATACTTCATGCTTTATCTAGCCAGCATTTTAATTTCTCAGTAGAAGAAATGGGCAGACACACACACACACACACACACGTTTCACAGATACATCTTTCATCTTTTCGTCAAGAACCTTGGCATTAAGGTTATTTAAAATTCTAATTCTAGATGTTAAAAGTAGGGTCTATACATTTGCACAGGCTAAATCACTGACAACTGGTGAATGAATTACATACCGGTAGTTCATTCCCAACTGCAACAAAACAAACTATTCTTTATTGTACAAGGTTATTTATTTATTCATTCATTTTAAATTTTTTTTTAAAAAAAAAATCTAAACCCCACTGCATCTAAATAAACACCAGGGAAGGATACAATAATAAAATATAATAGTAACAATGCAGCATTGCTTATACAAGCAATAAAACAGAGAGGCAATAAAACTACAGTGGCATTAAGCCAGAGGTGGGGAACTGCCAACCATGGTGTAGATCTGGCTCTCATAGGGTCCCCATCTGGCAGAAGGCTCCCCTCCTTCCTGCTAGTTTCTGGAAAGCAAGAGTTTCCATGCACCCAGAACAGAAGATAAACAATCTCACAGCAAACAAGCAGATCATTTTTGTTCCTTGTTGGATTCTACTGTCCAGCAGGAAAATAGCAGCAGGAAAAGATAAGGACTTGAAAGGGCCATGGAGGAGGGGCAAAGAGGAAGAGGCTAGAGGAACAAGAGGAAAAGGCTTTTATGGGGCAAAAAAGAGTGAGTACGATGAACACTGGGCCCCTGCGTGGCATCTGATGGTGAAGTTTCTGAATAGAAGATCTATTCAGACTGTAGATCTATGAAATTTATACATAGATCTAGGATGGAGCCTACATCCATGTGTGAGTGTGTGTGTGTGTTTGCGAGTTTCTGTGTGTTACTGCATGAAAATGTAGGAAAATGGGAACTGATAATAAATAGGAAATTGAGAAAATGGTGTCAAGGAGAGAGAGAGAAGGGGTGGCAGAATAGGGAAGTCCATAGATGAGTATGAATGGAGATTTGCTTCTTGTTTGTTTGTTTGTTTGTTTGTTTGTTTAGAAATAATTGTTCCATCCATTAATTTCAAAGTGATATCAAAGTGGGATACATAAAAAGTTAAAGCTATAGCCTGGTTTGCTGCTAGCAAGAAGCCAGGGTATGGCTTACCACTGCTACATGAGAGCATTACTGGAGAGAAACTTACACCTGCCCAGGCTTTCTAGCACAGTATGGCATGAAGCTAAGTCAAGGTCTAGCATAGGCGCCGACTCCATGGGGCCTGAGGGGGCCCGAGCCCCCTCAAAAATTCGTTTGGGGGGGCTCTGCCCCCCCAATAATCTCGGGCGCCCCTCCAGCAGAGCGCCACCGCCACCCCTCCCCCAGCCCAAAATGCACAGGGTCGGGCTGCATGCCTCCTGCCCTCCCTCCCGAGCAAAAGCTCCACCCAATTTCCTTCGGAGCTGATTAATAGGCGCAGCACGCTCTCCCCTATTCGCTCACGAGGAGGCGGCGCCACTTTATCTGCATATTCATGAGCTTATTTATTATTCATGAGCTTTCGCGGGCTCCCCCAATATTTTTTATAAGTCGGCGCCCCTGAGGTCTAGCATAATGTGATGTCTGAACCTGGGATTGTGGTTTGGGTTTCTACCTCCATAACGATATTTTGTAGCCAAGGTTTGTCCTTTGAGTCATACTTTTAGCTTTTTCCCTGCCCAATTTGGCTTTGATCACACCCAGTTATGGCTTTTGCTATTTACCCCTACCCTCTACATCCCTCCACTTTCTGTCTGTCAGTGTTGAAGCTGAAAGGTGCTTGGAGCAAAAGTCCATCTTCTTTTAATTTATAAATTGCCATAAGTATTGATGGTAAAATACAAACAACAACAACATTCATCACATAAATCATATCTTAACTTTCATATTCAGAGGACCAGAGAAGGAAGAAGTAGGGGAGTTGCTACCGAAATTCTTTAGGGACTCCAAAACATTAAAAAGTGGAAATACTTTAAATGACAAAAAATACCAAAATCCACAGCGATATCTGTATTGGGACCAACAACAATTTGACAAAATAGTGGCAAGCTTTTGAGTTCTCAAGAACTCTTCATCTTGTGAGCTTTTTTCCCGGACTAACAACGCTACCTTTGTTTTTTAAATGACAAAGAATTTAATTTGTTATAAAGAAACAATATGAAAGAAATCCCACTCCTTGTCCGCAATAATACAGCACAAATACAGAACTCTGTATTCAGAACTGGATCAATGCCAAGGATGGACCCACTCCAATTAAAGAATTAGAATTAAGACCTCTGTCTGGTATCTTAGCAGAGATTTAAATGGGTGCTTTGCTGCAATGGAAATGAGAGACATCTAACACTCCGATGGAACATGAGGCAGTTGCATTTTAGCCTTGAAAAGTCCCAAGACGTCAGGCTTCAAAACCATAACGTTCAGAGAACGGAAAAGCTATTATAAGAAAAATGCTGGCAATTTCTGAAATGTATTAGTCATAACTTTTCTCTGCCTTGGCATTAACAGAGCTCAGCTTTGTATGTGCAGGATATGAAAAATAATATCTGTGCAGTTAAAAGAATTACCTGAAAACATTTCTGAAATACTTTCCTTGCTATAATTAGTAGGTTGAGAATATAGGATTGTTTCTTTAGGGCCTGGTGGCAAAACTGACTTGTGATTTTACCATCTCCTTATGATGAAGCTATCTTAAGAGCACAACCCTGAAGCAATGGGAACACAGGAAACTGTCTTATATCAGACCATTGATCCATATAGCTCAGCACAGTTTACTCTGGCAGTGACTCTCAAGGGTTTCAGACTGAATTCTTGCCCAGCTGAATGTGGAGATTCCAGGGACTGAACATGAGACCTTTTGTATGCAACGCCCCTCTTCATTAAATACAGCCCTTCTTGTAGTTTCAACACATAACCGTGCATATTTAGAAATTACTCAACAACATTTGAAAACAAGTGCACACAAAATGACGGAAGACAGCTGACTATTCTTACAAAGTTAGTGAAGAGAACTATAATGCTTCATCATAAATGGATCAATCCATGCAGACATGAAGCACATGAGTGTTTCAACTATGTCACAGGAAAACAAATAAACAGAAATAGGTGGAGGAAGAGGAGTTGCCATGTTATTAGTGTGGTGCAACTACCACTGAAAAATTATTTCAGCAGAATGGGTATCCGCGATTCAGTAGTAATCCAGAAAACATTGGTTTGGGGGGATTTTTCATGTTAGTAAATCCTGGAAGGCAAGGAAGGTGTCCTGGCAGTGGAATTTTCTGTGTGGCCCAAATTGTGTAGCTCACATTCCTGATGTAGCATTGATCCTAACCTGCTGAAGCACTGTTTGGTAGCTATCATGATGCAACAAAAAAGTGATAATTGGGCCAAACAAATGGCTAGATGAGATGAAACAATTGATGACTATGTAGTATATAGCAAAAGCTTCTGAAAGGAGGAAACCCACATCTGCAGACAAATGTGGATTGAGGGCAGTGGGTGGGGCTTGATTATTACAACAAAAAATAGTGTGCAAATGCAGAAGTCACCACAACATGCTACATGCTGTAGAAGAGAGGGGAACATTCTCTCTCTCTCTGCCCTCATAAGCACACACACATCTAACTCAAGTTCCTTTGTCCCACTACAGAACTAGCTAGCATCTTCAAAAGTTTAAAGGTTATCAGTCAGAATTCCAAATCAAACAAAATAAATCATTGGACTAGCAAAGAAATGTTTGATTTTTGTTAACCACAATATGTTTTCTGTTTCTTGTTTTCTATCCACACTATGAACTTTCTGCATAAACTTGCTCTTAATAAAAGGCGACGGGGGGAGGGCTTTCTAAACAAATCTTGTAAAACTGTGCCGTTTCGAATCACATGAAAAACACTGTTGTTAAGACATTGAGGGATGTGTGCTCTGAGGACCATTGCAGGAGCTTTAATTACCAAAATCTCAAAAAAAGTATCCCCTGGTTTTCTGTCATTTTGACCCTTTTTGGTAATCAACTTTTAACCAATAGCATCAGAAATAAGGGGATTGCCTTGGGTGAACCATAGAACATAAAACACTATCTCTGGACAGTGGAACAACTCAATTTGAACTCTGAAGCTAAAATATATTTGAAGTAAGAAATAATGACTGAAGAACATATGAACACCTCTAAAAATACCCTTTCATCAAAGGGGTACATGATTTCTCTAATGAAAAAAGGACACCCAAATTACAGCTTTCCACCTTGTGGACACTTGTACATCCTTTCTTCCAGGAGGTCTCTTTAATGTTTTGCCTCCTAAGTATCCCACAGAGTGCACCAGAAATCAGCGGAAATACTAAAAATAAACTAAAAGCCAACCTCTGCAATTACAACCTGCATTCTGAAACGTCATCCAATTAATAGAACATTCTAGAATTTTGAAAACCCTTTGAAACTCCCAAGAAATAATAGTAGTTAAGCCACAAGAATTCTGTGTACTGGCTAATGATCACAGACAAGCAACACCGCTTTAATGAGAAATGCCCTGGACCACATCACTGACTGGCATATACTCACTGTTATTAAGCAAAAGGATGAGTTTCTTTCACTCACGTATCAGAAGAACACCATGTAAGTCTTCCCTTTTGGCATTACTGCTGTGTATTGATCAGTGTGTTGGACTGAGAAACCTGGGTTCAAATCCCCAATTTGGTCACCAAACTCACTGAATGCTTGGGACAGTCACTATCTGTCAGCCTTTTGGGGGGCGGGAATGATTTTTATTTGATTTTACAAATTCATTCACACAAAATCACAAATAAATAATAAAAATTAAAGAGGATTCTTCCGAATCTCTAGACTTCCCTCCTCCCCTCCGTGGGTTCTTTAGTTAACCTTTTCAGCTGCATACTGTACTATAAATCCTCCTAATTTTTCAGTCCTACATTGTATCCAAAGTCTATGTAACATTAAAAGAGTTATTTAAGACTGTCAGCCTAACCTATATCATATATTGTTGTGAGAATAAAGAGACAGGATGGGGATAATTTTTTTTCTGTCTTAAGCTACACAGAATAAAGCTCTGATGGTAATAATAATAGTAGTAGTTACTTGGGCATTAAAAGAGGTAAAATGCCAAGAATGATGAAGGGTTTTTTGTACTCAAAAATGGCTCACAGTTAAGACCACACCAGGTTCTCAAGCGTGGCTCACCCCTCCTATGGTGCACCCAAAATGTCTCTGCTTAAAAATTCAAAATACCCAAGAAGAATGGCAGATCAAGGTGATGGATTATGCCAAAATGTCTAAAATGTCTGGAAGAATCAGAAATCAGGAAGACCAAAATTTTAATAAGGAACTTTATAACTTATCTTAAAAACCATTGTAAACAGTTAAAATCATTAGTAGGATTGCAATATCACTTGTAGTTTAATGGTGAATTTTGGATACAATGGAGAGATAAAAGGTTTGGATTATTATAAAAGATGCAGGAGGAAATGATTAACAATAAGGGGAGGAGGGAAGTCCAGGAGATTCCTTGGAATCTTGTTTTTATGTTGTATGTTGGAAATGTGACTGTAAAGTTTTAATCTGAAAAACCAAATAAATAATTTTTTTAAAATAAATAAATGCAGGAGAGACTATTTGCTACCCCCATACTGAACCTGTTTGCACTATGTCAGCCTTCTCCTACATTGAACACGTCCCGTAAACATGGCCACATTTCATTAGATGCTTGGACTAGGTATCTTGCACTGCCTTCTGTTCTGAACATAGGAGAGGTGCAAAGTGCAATGGTGGCTGACAAAGATGCCTTTTTCTCCTCCCCTCTTTTATTTTTGCTAATGGGGGGGGCATCCTAATATCCTAACTTCTGAGGTTACCAATAGTGTACTACTCCATTATGTAGTAATGGTGAACTAGTCACAGGTTTGAGAAAACAAATAGCGGTCATTACACTGGACAGTGTCAGGAATGTATGAAGATTAAATAAAAATGTATGGACTTCTCATATCAGCATCAAGATTCCTTGCATGTCACAATGCATATAACCATTTTCCTTGAGAAAATTCTGGTATCTTTAGTCTATAAATATTTCAGTGTTAACCTAAGAATCTAAAAATTAATCTGGCAGTTAGTTTAGGCATTTTAAAAAAATCTGATAATGTCCTTCAGAAAAAGCTATTAAGAAATTGTGAACTTGTGGGATGAAAACTGAACTGGTGACATGATACAAAGAGTTACAAAACAAATTAGGAATTAATGGTCCATGTACAACATGGAAAAAAAATCAGAATGGGTTGCCCAAATGTTCCATAGTAAGAGAAGTCTTGCTTAATGTATTTATTAATGATCTGAAAAGGCAATGGCCAATGAGGTGTCAAAGATTGTAGATGACATAAAATAAGTTAGGTTAGTTGTAACTACAAAAGGAGCTTTATAGAGCCACAAGAAAACTAAATAAACGAGCAATATGGTGGAAGGTAAAAATTTAAAAAGAAGGATGTTCTTTATGAAATAGCCCCTGAAGAATGTCTGTGCATTATTTTAGATGGAAAAGGGAAGCTCTTTTCTCCACATGTAACAACAATATGTATATTAAAGCAAATGGTTTTCTTGCCTCCCGTTTTGCAGCAATCCTAGTACAGTATTAGACAAAGGATACCGGAGTCAAGTTGACCAGTTTTCCCATAGAAAAGCACACAGAAACATCGTTTACCTTCCCTCTGCAGTAGTACCTATTTATCTACTTGTACTGGTGTGCCTTTGAACTGGCAGAAGCTGGGACAGAGGAACAGGAGCTCACCCCATTGCACAGATTCGAACTGCCAACCTTCTGATCATCAAGCCCAAGAGGTATAGTGGTTTAGTGCCACCCACTCCCCTGCCCATGCAAAGATGCTATGTGAATAGGACAAGAAAGGGAACTTTATAAAAAAATAAGCAACATAAATATAAAAAGTCTCAGACACCCTTACATTTCTAAACCTAGAATTGACAAGAAGCAACTGTCTCCCCACACATTTGTATGCAATTTTTTTCACTCATGACATTAAAAGAAAAGAAAAAAGTAGACCACCATGTCACAGATGAGGGGATTGACTGTGTTTTGAAAATTGGCACTTATACCATACACACAGGCGCACACACGCGCGCGCACACACACACACACACACACACAGACTGCAGCTTTTCTCTTGCTTTCGTTTCTAAAGCTCAGTTGAAACTGAAGCTGAAAGAGGGTGTTATCATTCTATATGCGTACTATGAAAGCACAGAATTCTAGAGGTGAAGGGAATCCCTTACTGTAAAATTACAACTGAACCATTCCTATAATGTTTAGTTAATTCAGCTTTGAGTAATTTGTCCACTACTGTGTGCCACATTAGAAATATACCATCAGTCGTGCAAAGCAGGAATTTTTAATATCTTTATACAATATGATATTGTTTCATGAAATATATGTAAAAATACAATAATTCTTAGTTTAATTTTTTAGGGGAAATCAACAAAATCTAAGAAAATATTCCCCTTTGCATACCTCTTAAAGTGCGGTTGCACACACTGAATACTGTATTTCAGCTTAGGCCTGGTGAGTAATACATAGTATGGAAGATTTTCCTGTATTTTCTTTATAGTGCCTCTGCAGCAGTGCTGACTACTGAAGTTTTACCATGGGACAGCCAGCATTCACTGTCAACAACAATGAGCTCATTCTTCAGTCACTTTTTTTATTAAATCTGATGAAATCTTTTATCTCTTTCAGGTATACTCTGATCCTTTACCTCTTCCTATAGTTGAACAGGAACTTTTTTTGTGGAAGCCGCCCAGAGTGGCTGGGGAAACCCAGCCAGATGGGCGGGGTACAAATAATAAATTATTATTATTATTAGTCTTAAATTCATTTTTTTAAAAAAAAACCGGAGGGATCATTATTAACGTTAATATCAGTTGCAGTAGTTTAGACAAAATGGTTTGAGGATATGGCCTTACTATGTCTACTAGGTATACAGCAGCTCTTAACTTTTAATGTAGAAAAGGTATTTCACTCAGCTGGTTCTGACATTTAAATCAAGGAGAAATGTTGGAATATGTTAGGTATAGTATCCATTTAGGGAAGCTGTTCACCCTTTGGTGAGTCTGGATACATTTGAGAAGGCAGGGACTAGGGCCTGGGATTAAGAGGGCAACTATGTAACTGGTCAACCTTTCAAGAGCAAGCAAAGTTCTTTCAGTATGAAGCAATACACTGAAGCTGGGTCAAACAGTAGAAGCTATAAATAGTTTAGTTTTCTCACATAACACAAGAGAAAATTGATTAGAGGGAGGAACAATACACTTAATTTAAACTGTTTCTTCAATTTGGTTTTTGCTGTTATGATTTGCTCTTGTGGATTTGCTTGACTTTATATCCATTTCCATTTATTTCAACATCCTCTGCTTTTAAAAACTAAAGTTTATAGTAATACCTTTGCTCCCACAAACACTTTCAGTTTCCTCTGGGACCATGTTAGATGAAGACTATATCTGAAGACTATATGGCACATGAGGGTTAACTCCATTTCTCCGGAGACCAAGAGGGTCATTTCCATGACATGCTTGTTTTTGGTACTCCACTAGGAGAAGTTCTGTGAACTTTACTGTTAATATAAACGTGCCCCTGTATTTGGGAAGGGGAGGTCAAACAAACACTATTTCACTATGTGATGTGCCATTCCCGAGAGACAGAAGAAGGAAAAGGAAAACGAAAAGTAACTTACAACCTCCAGTTCTGACATTAAGAAAGAAGGCTGCTTATGTATTTGCAGTACATTCGCTGATTAAGAATAACGTTCACAATAACTGTGTCATTAACAGTTGATCCAGCAAAGCATCGCTGTCTGCAATACATGCATAATTCAGTGGAAGTTTACACAAAGCAAGCAAAGTTGGGAATGCTATTCCTTTTTATTACAAAGAGGCATCCCCCTGGCCGAAATATATAATCTACAAACTGAACACATAATGAGAAACTTTAAGGTTTCGGACCAAATCCACATTTTCATTTAGCCCATGCAGCTTCACCACGGTTCTAATAATTTGATCACATCTTGCTCTGACCTTTGTCAACTGGGAAAGGCTTTTTCTCCTCTGGAAAAGTTATCTTGTTAGAGATTCTCATGAAAATAGGACTATGTAGCTATACGTACATACAATTCAGAAAATGTAGAAATCTGTGTACGATATTTATTGTGAATGTAATACTGCATATCTACTGATCTATGTAGATACCTTATACAGTCAGGATAGCATTCCTGCACATTTTGATAATCACCACTTAGCCTTAAAATTTGACATGAAAAAGTGTCATAAATTTTACTCAATAGTCCTCTCACATATCAGAAAAGGTATTCCATTTACTCCCATAGAGGGCAAGGATTCCCAGATAAAGCACCTCCCTGGGAAACACAATAAACATTGTAGGGCGCCACGAGATAACAGCTAAAAGGGGCAACAGCCTCCTTATTTCGTAGTTCTGGCAGATGGTCCAAATGGCAAGCCATTAAAATAGAGAGATGGAAATCAGTGGATACTGTGGCTTAGTGCATTAGTGGCTGTGTGAGGAACATAGAGTGCAAACTAAGCTAAAATATTTTAGGGCAGGGGTGGTACCCACAAAAAACATTAATTAGTAGTCACATGCAATTAAAAAGCACCTATTATGCCTCAAAAGAGTTTGACAATGTGGACCAGGCCGGTTGACAACTGACATGCTCTGCACTTTCACCTCTGAATGCCTGCATCAGGCCAGCTGACAGTCAGCCCAATCCACATTTCCAAAGGCATCCCTCATCGGGTGGAAGGCTGCCCAATACCTTATGAGAGCTGTGAAGATGCAGATTGGGCTGGCTGGCTTTCAACCCAGCCTATGATTTCACTTCTGAGCATGCCTGAACCATGCTTTTAAAGTTGTCCCCCCCTCAGGTGGGAGGCTTCCCCTTGCTGGGCAGCCTCCTACACGATAAGGGAGAGCTCTGAAGCTGCTGATTGGCTGGGTGTGAGACATCTGATTCATGTCTTTGAAAGTGAAAGCAGATTCAGTTGGCTGTTTGCCATCCCAGTCCACACCTTTAAAGTCCAGGGGATGAGATGCAACACATTGAAGAACTGGATCCAACTTCCAAAGCATAGGTTCTTACCTAGCTTTTAGAGCCTAGCTCTAAATGTGATATCAAATACATTTTTTCATTTGCAGAAAAACCTGTATTTCGATCCAATTTTATAGATCATATTTTGAGGGGAAACTGCAGATTTATTTTTAAGGTACTGAAAATAAATATTTTTAAATTGATTGTCATAGTACGGTATATATCCTCAACATGACAGAAAGGCCTGACTAAAAATATATGATGTTTAAACAGAATTATAATGTGTGGGTTATTTACAAGTTGTTATTCCCACTAAACTAGAAGCAAAAAGGAACCCTTTAAAATTATTACCCCACCATTTGTTCATTAGCACACACATGCATTTATGCAGACATGAAGTATATTTATATTTTAATAGGCTGATACAAAAATGGTTTCTTAACACTTTCCTTATCATTATACAGTACATGTTAATATAATAGCATAATTCAAATTACTTGACACACATAAACAGCCATGGGAATTTAATTTTAGATATTTCAACCCTGAAATGACCACAAATGTTAAACCACTATTAAAAAATGAAATATTTTTCAGTGACAACTATGTTTAAGAGCAAGAAAATAATAACTTTTATTTATCTCTCCAAACAGCTTTCTTTATCTAAACAAATGACTATAGTAAGATTAAGGAAACCATGTTTTGACTCTCGAATGTACCGAAACATTCCAATTTCTTTTTGCACAATGACTTTTATGCAAATAAGCACAGCACAATCTCACAACCTCTTTTACTATCATATTGGGACAATGACAGTTCAATAATTGGAATGGCACATATCTGGGATATTTGATTTTAAATTGGAAACTTAGGAGAAGACTATTGAAATTTAAATTATGGAACTCTGTTAATTCTACACTGATCAAAGTATCATCATTGCATGCTAAACAAAATATAGCAAACAAATGTAGCTTGTGTTGTAGATGGATTTCTCTCTCCCCCTTCCTTTGTTATTTCATACCTACTCTCCCAAATACAATTTTTAATTTTTAACACTGATGCTTTCATCCATAACAAGAATAATGAGGAAAACACTAGCAATGTTCATTGGGGAAATAGTACTCTTGAAGTTACCTAAATCCCAGTTGTCTCATTCATAAACAAGGAGACACAAGCAATTCATTCAATATCTCTGGCTGATTTAAAATCCGAATATGCAAACAGCATTAGAGAATCCAGACAGACTATTCTGCTTCACTGATGACAGATGCAGAGCAAGACCAGTATAATTAAGCTTTCTACTTTGGACCAGACTTGAGGTGGGAGATACTTCCCTTCCAAAAGCAGAAGAGTGCTAGCCGCCCAGCTGAAGAGCAGGTGCTATATGGTATTTACATTTCCTGCTGAGGATGCTCGCCAGCAGGCCCAACCAGCTGACCGTGAAAATTCTTGGCCCTAAGTGACCCAAGGACAGGCTATAAATCTATCCTATAAAATATAGTCAATGCTCCATTTGTTCTTCTAGCCTTTCTGAATGCAATCTTATATATTCGTGATAATTTAGTTTCACTGGGCTATTTTAAAGGCTGGTAGCAGTCATTTGTTGACAAAATGAAGGACCATAGTGAACTTTTTCTTTAAATAAACACATCAGAGTCAGCAACGCCCGGGGGAATCTTGCTTTAGAATTCTTACGCAAAAAGCTATTCTGCATTTAACTAAAAAAATGAACCAAATATATAAAATCAGATTCTAAAATGGTGGCAAGGAAGTACCAAATTAATGTCACTGAAAAGGGATCCAGTTATAAAAAGATGGACTCCGCCAAGCACTGCTGTTATGCTAATAGTGTTCATTGCAATGGGTCCCGTCCCCCCCCCCCCCCAGATCTCTGCATAAGTCTCAATGGAGAGAGTTTATCTGCAGTACATGGCATATAGACAGCTAGTTCTCTAGTTTAAAGGTAGCATAGGAAATGAATTTAGCACACCCTAAACTACCACTTTACATATAAGTTGTACTTGATACAATGGTCACAAAAGCAGTTTCGAGGATCTTCCTTCAGATATATGTTGTTATTTGGTCTGTTGCCTGCTGTATTTGTGGTACTGTGTACTACGTACACATGTTTTAAAACATACTCCGTGAACACCTTAAGTCACTGCGATTATTTTTGATGAACAGATTGCATATTCTTCTACACCATAGCAAAATTTGTGCAGTAAGTTTGAGAATATGAGAATGTTAAGTTTCCCTACACATTATCCAACAGAGGCATTGACTGAGATGAGCAGGTGAAGAGGAAATTTTCATTGATTCCCCCTTCCTGTTTCAGCCACTATGTCTTCCCTCCAAATCTGTTCCAGAACAGCACTGACAGTAGCAGAGGCAGTGGCGTAGCGTGGGGGGTGCCGGCCGCACCAGGCGCAACATCTGGGGGTTAGGGTTAGGGGCGCAAATCCACGGGTTAGGGGGCGCAAATCCATGGGTTAGGGGGCGCAAATTACTTGCCTTGCCCCGGGTGCTGACAACCCACGCTACGCCACTGAGCAGAGGGGTTACATGAGGAAGTGGGAATCGGAGAAAATCACACACTCACCCTTTCTCATAGTGGATACATCTGCTGCATCATGTTATTTAATAAGAAAACTACTGCATTGGATTTTACCCTATATTTCCAAAGGGCATATAGGAACCAAATTCTCTGAGCTGAAGAACTATACTACATTCTGTAACAAAACCACATTATACTCACAAGTCAAATAGACAAATACAGTTTTGTATTGGCACAATGGTGTTTATGGCTAAAGTTGGGGGACTCAACTCACCCTATTTCCCCCATCACAAAGTCCCTGCCTTATGGTTTCCCTAAATATTCACTATTTACAAACAAACAAAATGCTTCTGAAAAATTATTAAAAAGCTATATATGACATTTGGCTGAAATTTGAAGTTGTCCACAGGGAATATGTGGACAGAATTCATTCCTGCTTTTGTGCAAGTGGATAATGCCACATGGAAGTCACACAGCTTCGCAGTACAAATAAGGTCTTTCACAACTATTTGCATTTTTGTACAATGTGGTCGAGTAAGTGCAGCAGCTCCTTACATTTGAACTGCCAGGAACTACATTTAGCTTACAAACCACAGTTTGGTCACCTCGGCTATAAACACAAAGTGCATACTTACATATACATAAGGAACAGTCTTGATTATTGTTTTAAATGCTGGTGTTCCAATCGTATGCAAATAGGAGGCACGCATTTTCCAAATACAATCCTGACTGAAATTCTTTTTAAGGATTCAGAGTAAAACAGTCTGCTTAGCCATGAATATAGCTTTGTTTGAGCAATAGACATAAATATATTCTGTTGTGGAATCCATATGGAAAGATCATCAACACTTTTTGCTTTGGGTCTTCTGCCAAAATACCATATCCCACATGTTTTCTACTATAAAACATAAAAGAAAAGGTGTTGCTCTGGTCAAATAAAAAATAATGTTTACTAGCGTACATCTAATGTTAAAGCTGCCCAAATCCTGCCAAAGACATTAAAACACCATCTGTAAAACAGATTTTCATTAAATTGATCAGTTTAAAACTAAGCAGTTAGGCAGATGATGCTTTTGAGCTAACCTTTAACCTTCTTAAACTGGAAATAGGTCATGCAACTTTCCTGTTGTTTGAGAATGGGAGGTGAAGTGATCTATTCAAATTGAGCTGACAATCATAACGTGAATAGTGTATGAATCAATAGTTTGTCAATAAAGCAAAAAGCAAAATATATTTTATACATTTAACCTCACCAAACTGCTGCTGTCAGGTGTCCTTTGCATTTTAAATGACTATGTAAGAGGAAAGAGGAAATAAATGCTCAATAAAACTTATACTTGCCATTAAACCACAAATAACTGAAGCAGTCCAATTTTATTATTTGTTCTCATAATTGCAAAATAATTTTGCTAGCACCCAAATATGTATATCACCCTAAACCTCAATGTATTAAGTTGAAGTAAGCCTCACTGATTGCAATGCAAACCTACTTCCAATTAAGTGTTCCTAGGATTGTAAGTTAATTGTTCTCATAAAGCAGCATTGCTTTGTCACATTAGGCAACTAATTACACAAATTGCTTCATGAATTCAGTGGGCAGGGGCTGCGGTTTTAATACATTAGTAGCTTTCACATCTTACAAGAGGGCTTATACACAAACAACCAATTTTAGTACTGCTGTTGTGATGCATGCAACATCTTTTTCCAAAGCACTGATGTTATTAACATTGCAGCTGTTGCAAGGAGTCCAGACATTTTGCCTCAAGAAGGCATTTATGTTGCATTTTCCTCTTATTAAAAGTCACAGTGGATGATATCCAACCAAGACATATTCAGAATAAACCCATCAAAATTAATGTACTTCAGTACATTGATTTCAATGGGTCTACTCAGAGTATGACTAACAGTGATATCATCCAATATTTTGTGAATGAAAAAAATGGGATTCCCCCACCCAAAGCTTTTCTGCTGTGGTCATTAATGCTTTCTGGACTACAGCATCATGGGTACTGGCTAGATTTCAACCCAGGGATACTTCATGTGCATTCAAAACATTCTGAGGAAGCCAAAAAGTACACGGCCACCTGGCTATTTCTCCTTGCCTCCATTTTTCTCTTTGTTCGCCGAACTGGCCCAGTTAGTTGAAGAGAAGACTGGAGCCTACTTTTTACAGCAGGCAGAAAAGGAGAGTGAATGGAGGCATGAATGAAGAAATGGGACGAGAAACACAAAACACAGCATGCTCTCCCACTGACATGGAATATTTAACAGAATTAGCAAAGCTTTGTAATTGCAATTTGGCAACTCTAGAAATGACTGACATTTCCTAAGCTAGGCCTGTGATTTGGTAAATTTGTCATTTATTTTTATTTAATCTCAGAGGGTGAACACTTCCCTCCTCCTTACCAGTTAAGTGTAAGCCAAGCTCCTTTCAACACAGGAGAATAGCCTCTTCCTCCTAACCTACTCCAGGCATTGCTCTCACACCCTTTAATGGACTATTCTCCAAGTGTGGATCCCTATGTAGCCAAAACAGCACCATCCATGGACAAGAGGGAAGTATTTGCAGTCTTGGGGAAATCACAAGATTTGCAAAAGTAAAAAATAACTTTGAGGGGTGAAACCCCCAACGGGGGGGGGGGCAGGGACTGCCGATCCCAATGTAGGCTGGCCATGTTCAGTTGGCACAGAATGCTGGCTGACATTTGGAGATAAAACAGAAAATGGGGAGGAAGGAAAGGAGATAAAACAGTGAAATGGGGCATTACTAGCGGACTGCAACTCTCAACAAGTACAAATCAGACTGCAACTTTTTGTTGCAGGCCCAGCGTGTTCTATTTTCTCTGTCTTCTCCAGAGTGCTGGTATTGTAATTAAATCTCATGAGAGGGTAGCATAGCAGGAAGATAACCATATTGTGGGATTCTATAAAGCTACAAAATGGTCTACTTAGAATTGCTGCAATAGTGTGTGCTTTGCATAGATCACTGTCTTTTCCTGGGCTTCTAAACAGAATAAAGTAAATGGAAACACTTTACTCCACTATTTAAATACTAGCTGTGCTGTTGATATACAAATGATAGATACATACAAAGGTAGGGGGGTCTACACTTTACAGAGGGAGAAAAATATTTGCATGGAAAATAAGCTGAGCCCCTGCCCCCAGCCTGTACTGTACACTACTGCTTTACACAATTCTGCCTGCCCCCCAACCCAGCTCCAATACTAAAAGTGAGATAAGCTGGAGCAAAACAGCTTAAAGCAACAGCGGACAGAACATCTTACACCAGGTGTTTGTTTTGGAGATTTATAAAGGCCTGTAAGGTCTATAAAGCTCTGCTTTGGTGGGTAAGTGTCTAGAATGTTTTGATCAATTCATGTTCCGTATAGTGTTGTTGTTTTTCTGTGCAAAATTCGAATTTAGACTTTTATTCCACCTTAAAGTGGTAGTAGATAACACTTTTAGCAATCTGCCAGCAAGGAGATGAATTTAATCGTGGATGAATCAGGTCAAGCATGTGAAGGTCAGCTTAGGCTAATATCCTAAGGTCTGAAAGGGAAACGCTGAAAGCCAAGTCTGGTCAGAAAAGTCTCCAATAAAGTGGGGAGGGCAGCTTGTTCACAACCACCAGCACAATTTGCTCACCTTGAAAGGTTTTTCCTCAGCTTCCTCACTCGGGTTGTTGTCAACCAACTCCTACTTACAGCAGACCCAGTGAAATCAATGGGCATGGCTACCTAGGTATATTGATTTCTATAGGTCCAGTCAGATTAGCAGTTAATTGTATACAACCCTCTTTCTTTAAATACTAATTAATTCCTTTTAGGTACTAAGGAAGATATGTGAATGCATTTGAGTTTGGTTATCAGTGTCCTGTATGGACAGACTTGCATTTGGTATCCAAACACAGAAATAGATATATACATCTACATTCTAAAGCATATATGGATTTAAATCTGTAGTATTTACTTCCCCTTCATTTGCTGTCTGCAAGATACAAATTGAGTATATTATTTTCATCTGCATGTCTGCCATTTGTTTCAACAGAGTGGTTTATACACAACCAACTATAGAACATTCATTAGCTTAATAATTATGGTATTTTCCTATAGAACTGCTGATTTACTTACTTTTTTATTTATATGTGTGCAAATTTTATAACAGCATTTTAGAAAAATCATACTTATTATTCATAATAAAGTTAAAGGCAAGCTCTCGTGTATGTATGTTACACTTACCACGTGGACTTTCTCACTATATTTAAAATACACTGACAAATTGTAACATCCTTGTGGAAAAAAACCTCAAACAAAATAGTGCTTGATGTCTGAAAGCCATAAATAAATGTACAACACTTTATACATAAACCAAGCCCAACAGGACAATCCAGTAAACAAAACAAAATAAAATCCAGTAATTGGGGTTTGGAAAAAGTCATGGCATGATCGGTAATAAATAATATTTGCCACTCCCACACGTAGTATAGTTTTTCCCCAGGCCAGAAAAAAGGTGTATTTGCTATTACGCTAATATTTATCTGCACCACACCCTTTCATGTTAGTAAAAAATAATTATTGACTAATCAAAAGCAAAGTAGGCAAAGAGATAGCAAGAGTTTGCTTCTGAATATTCATAGTAATACTGTGGTACAAGTGTGTGTTTTTACTATAAAAATTGAGGTGGCACATTTTGGGTTGGGGTCATTTAAACATCCTCAATGCTAGGAGCCATTTCCTTTCCTATACAAGATATGCAAGTATCACACAAAATACACGAAAGAATTCATAGTTAACAGTTAGCTAACAAAGGCTGTTATAGAATTTAGAAGAGAAACTCATTTAGCCATTTGCAACACAAGAAATATAAATTTAAGTTTAAGACGTTAGGCTGCATCCAATGCCCATTAACTTGGGACTAAACTCCATCCAACTCAATGGGACTTGCACCTGAGTAAACATACATATAGGACTGTGCTGACAGTGATATATATATAAAGGTTCAAATAAAGGGAAAGCTAAATGAGCTATAAGGTATAACACTTTCCAGGTGCAGCGCTTCCAGCTCAGTAGTCTGATTTTTGTTGCTTTATCAATAATCCTCTAATTTGCACATCACTCAAAAAAACACCGTTCTGCTCACATTTCAAGAGTTAACTGCCACTTCCTATTTTAAGCCAACTTAAATTGCTGGTGGGTGCTTACCTTGTAAAGTTTCAGGGCTGCCTCGTGTCTGTGATTGGTGGTATGTAAGCGCAATTTATCCACACTGTTGGTGTAGTAGTCACAGGCATTACATTTTAGGTGAACTGGGTTGCCAATGGCAATGCACTTCAGCCTCCACTCGTTAGTTTTGCCTCCTTCTTTAATGTGAGCCACCAGTTGATATTTTTGCATGTGTTTGTCAGTCTTGCAGTGAAGCTGGAAGTTGGCTTTGAGCTGCGTGTTGTAGTTACAGAGCTTGCATTGGTAGATGTCTCCAATTACAGCCCTCCACTCCTCTTCAGGGAGAGAACGTTCACTGCTCACATGCACACTTAGGGCCTCCAGGCTGTCAGAGGTGAATTTGTTGCAAACAGCACACTGGAATAGCTTCAGCGCTGGGTCACTGATATAAGGTGACAGCTCTCCTGCAGTAAGGAGGGACAGGTCATCACCCATTAGCTGACCACTGGCAAGCCGGATTTCAGGTGGCAGCTCATTATTTACTACAGGGGAAAAAATTAAAAGGGAAAGTAGAGACCAGAAAGTATAGAGCACATATACACACACAAAGGAATCTATAAAATAAAGCCTTGACAAGGGGCTTGCTTTCTCTGGAGCTTAAACTATAAAAAGCTGTAATAGGATTGAATCAGGATCAATTACAATCATCCCTTTCAACTTCTAAATTCCCTCATCAGATAGCTTTAATTACTCCTACTGGGCATGATGTCATCCTGGAATTTTTATTTTCAAAGGCATGAGAGTTGATCAATAAAATAACAAAACAGCTAAGCTTTTGCAACTTAAAAGCCTAGATTAACCCTACTAAACTAATTTTAGTTTCATTATATCCTTTAAAAGCTGCTAATTGTACTTCTCAGATATATATCACACATATGCATATATGAAAAACAGGGTTTTTCAGATTCAGAAAGTAACTTCCATTTCATGACTTTCAAATAATATAATACATCCTATTGGTACAAAAGCTTTAATTGGACAACAGTTCTTATGTTTTGCCTCCTGTTTTAGGCCACCTTAAACTGTTGCTGAGCGCAGGCATAAGTGACAGAGAATGATAATGAACTTAGTGGCCTGCCTAAGATCACCTTTGTCTCAGTCTCAGTTCTCTGTCTGAAATATGGGATTAATACTGGCCTGCATGAAAGGGTTGTTCTACGACAGGGTAGCTAATGTGGTACCCTCCAGATGTTGTGTAGTCTAGCTCCCATCAGCCCCACCCAGCATGGTCAATAGTCAGGGATTTTGGCAGCTGAAGCCCGCAATTTCTGGTTGGCACCATGTTGGCTAGCCCTACTCTAAGAACTATTAAAAGAAAGAATGCAATACACCTTTTCATTAATCAAAAAATGCTATATGAATGCTACTTTTATTATTAGATTAATTTCTTACATGTTTAATAACTAGCCATTTATCATTCATATCAATATAGCTGAGCTTTATCAGATTCCTAATGCTTTGTAGTCACAAGTAAACCTCTGATTCATACATTAGCTAACCAGAGGGATTATTATCAACTGAAAATCCATACTTCTCTATGAAAACTTTTACTTGTAATGTTTATTACAACAACAGGATAATGTCACAGAAAAACATATTTCCTTTTTTAAAAAAGCAGATTGTTTTCTTCATGAACTTGACAGCACATAGAACATTATTGTTAAAGGTGTCACATAGCAAAGAACAATGAGAAAATCTAACTGTAAACAGACAAGAATTTGGGGGAAGGAGGTTAAAGAGCCGGTGAAGTACTTGGATTTCCTTGGGTCCTCTCCTTTTAACTGACTTTCAGTTTTACAACTTCCTACAAGTTGAAGAGAATTTGCTGTTTTAAGCTTAGCAAAACAGACCATTCAAGAAAATAATTACATTAACATTTAGAAGCAGTAACTAAAACACTGGTGGTAATAATAATAAAATGAATAGATACTGACCAAGTCCTGGTGCCAAGGCTGCTGCTGTTGCTGGATCAAGCTGGAATGGATTGATCATCATCTGGGGGTCTGCTGGATTCTCCAGTTTCATTCCAGTCAGGCCTATGTTCTGGGCTAGGTAGTACTGATAAAGTTCTGCCTCAGCTGGTGCAAGGCCTAAGTGCAGGTTGTGCTGAATCTGCTTCATGTTCTGCTGCAAAAGCATCATATTATGCATGTGCTTCTCACTAGTCATGTGAATACGAAGGTTTCTAGCCACATTGGTTTCATAATCAC